>NC_061843.1:13122266-13131740 GCF_019202785.1 Penaeus chinensis | reverse complement strand
TCCGATGGATTGAGAAATCTACCTACAAGCTGTTCGGCTCTATTCATGGGCGCCTTAATGCCTCCCCATCCCCACCCGCCCACACCTGCCCCCGCCCTCCCTCGCTGCTCCCTTTCATCGCTGCAGCGCCACTTGCCTTCTGTCTGTCTGTCTGTCTGTCCGCCTATCTGTCTGCCCTGTCTGTCTTGTCCAGCCGTCTGCCTGTCTGCCGCGGCGACCTTGCCCTTCCAGACTTCCCTCTGCTTGGAGCGACGCCCCAGAATGACCGACGGCGCTGAAGCCTCGCCCTGGTCGCCCGGGAGAGCCGGGTTTATCTACGAATCTTAAACGAGGAATGACAAACGCACTCATTAGAGGCTCGGGAGAGGCAAGGCGGGAGGAGGGGGAGAGGGGTAGGGGAAGGGGAAAGGATGGCGGGCGTAGTTTTTCTTTCTTCTTTTTTTCTTTAAGGTACGTGTGCTGCAACCTTTTGAGAGTAGTTGCAAGCGGGCGACCCTCGAGAGCGTGACGTCACAGACCTGGCCCCGCCCCTTTTCGCGGCCAGGAAGGAGCGTGCCAGCCACGGCGCTGTCATTCGGGCCTCGACGGTGGCCGTGTGATGGTGACGAAAGGGCGCGCTTGAGGGAGCAAGAGGAAGAGGAAGAGAGTGATATAAAGAGAGGTCTGCGAGAAAAGGAACGCGGGGAAACAGGGACTCGTTTGCTCGAGACGTTAAATACAGATAAAATTAGATTATTTGGGGCAAAGGAAGAAAAAGGGAAATACAAATAAGGGGGGGCAGTTGTTCGCATTGGGTCGCCTCTTTGACATGGCACCCGGTGTTGTGATTTCGGAAACCACGATGGTATCGCTACATTTTACGATGGATTAGTACCTTTTGTAGTTCGGAACATTCACTTAGCCCTGTTGAACTCAGTGCCTCGAACTCTTCTTTCACACGAGAGCCCCTGCTGGAGACAATGGCGGAGGCGCCGAAAAGAACAAAGTGGCAGATCCTGCTGGCGGCGCTGAGCAGCGTTTCGGTGGAGCCCGTGATGCTGCTGGACGGCGTGGCCTACTCCAACATGGTGGTGCTGGTGGAGAACCTGCAGATGGACAAGGTGTGCCGCGTGAACCTCAACCACTCGGCCGAGGTCTGCGGCAATCTGTCGGAGCACAAGGTGGTGCGCGACGAGATGACACGCGAGGTTAGCGTGTTCGCCATGTACAACGGCATCATCACCTCCATCATCCCGCTGTTCTTCATCCTGTTCATGGGCGCCTGGAGCGACAAGTACGGCCGCAAGACGCCGCTCCTCGTGGCCACGCTGGGCCACCTGCTCTATGCGCTCGGATACCTCGTCAACTCGGCCGTGGAGGCGTGGCCCGTCGAGTACCTGCTGGTCGTGGCCCTGCTCGACTCGCTGGGCGGCGGCACCGTGTCCTTCCTGACGGCGGCGAACTCCTACATGAGCGACGTGACCACCGAGGAGGCCAGGACCTCCCGCCTCGGCCTGGCCAACAGCATCTGGTTCCTGGGCGGCCCCATCGGCACCTTCATCGGCACTTACATATACAAGGCGGGCGGCTACCAAGTGCTCTTCGGAACATCGCTGTCCATGTACCTGGTCTCGTGCGCCTACATCATCTTCCTGCTGCCGGAGAGCCACGGGCCCTTCGCCAACGTCAAGAAGCTCGAGAAGATCCTGGAGCCGAAGCAGTCGCTGCGCCTGCGGGAGAGCATCGTGTGGGTGTACGGCCTCGACAAGGACAAGAAGCGGGACCTGATGCACACCGAGAGCGTGAGGGAGCGGGCCAGGAAGATCTCCCTGGCGCAGATGCTCAAGGACTTCTTCAACCCCCGCCGCTTCGTCGACAGCTTCAGGTGCACCCTCAAGAAGCGGGAGGGCCACGTCAGGATCTACATTCTGCTCCTCATCTTCAGCAATCTCCTGCGCAAGCTCGGTCGAGGTGAGTTCCTTGGGGCTCGGGCTCGGGCGCGCAGGAGGAGCCTCCACCGCGCGGCGAGGGCGGCCGCCTCCCTGCGCAGGGAAGGGCTCCTCGTGTGCGTCTGTGTGTGCTTATAAGTGTATGCTTGAAGAAAGCGATAGTTTCTGCGTTCGATGCACAGCTAATCGAAATGATTTTCACCCAGAATAATTGCATCTTGTCTGATAAAAATTATATATTCCTTATTTGCTCCACATGAATCAGATCAAAACAAAGAACAAAAACAGACGGTAGGTAAAACAAAACAAAAAGCCGTCTGGAAGGCCGACGCAAGCAGCAAAAAAGAAATAAAGAAAAACTGGTTCTCCGAATATCATTGTTGTTGTTTGTTTATGAGAGTGCTGTTGCATCACGGGTCAGCAACTAAGATAAATGCCTGATGCATTCCCTTCTTTATCACATTTTTTTGGTGGGTATTATTATATAATCATTATAATCTTGTGTTATATAGTCTCCCTCCTTTGTCTCTGACAAGAACAGCACTCGGGTAGGAATTCCACTGAATTTCTCGACTTCCGCCTGAAGGTTGCCCTCGGCGGGTCGGACGCCTCAACGACAGCCTTGTTATCAATGCGTTCAGTGGAATTAAGATATTGCAAATCGGTTTCCGTTCCGCCTCACCTCGCGACGCGGGCTGGAGCGAGCGAAACAAAGAGACGCGGAAACGATAATGTCCGATGATAAGCGTGAGAAAGGAATGTAGGAAGAGGAAGGCATTTGCTTCCTCTGACGATCTTGTGCCAACATGAGCTGGCGCTAGAGGGCGTGGCGGCCGGACACAGATGCTTACAGGCATACGCACATAAACATATACACACACTCACATACATACACACAAACACACTCACACATATGTGTATACATACATATATATACACATATATATATGGATATATGTAGATTTAAATACATATACATACATATATGTAAATATACATATACATATTTACATATGTATATTTTTATACATACAGATATACATTTATATGAGTGGTGAAAACACTCTACCGTGTTGATACTATGGTAGAAAAATCCACAAAGTAAAACTAGATTTATTGAAAGTGAGACAACAGTTTCGGAATCCACCTGGATTCCATCCTCAGGTCTAAAGGCTGCCCTCGGCAAGGATGAGGATGGAATCCATGTGGATTCCGAAAATGTTGTCTCACTTTCAATAAATCTAGATATATATGTATATATATAATATATATATACATATATATATATATATATATATATATATATATATATATATATATATATATATATATTATGTGTGTGTGTGTGTGTGTGTGTGTGCGTGTGCCATAGTTATAGTTACAGAAAGATATATTTACAAATGCAGTTACAGAAGAAGCCACATAATCCCAAACCAAGTGGACGACATTAAAAGGCCGCTCGTGTTCGCAGTTGCCTCGTTGGGAGTCAAGGGGGGGAGGGGGTAAGGAGGGCAGATGGGGATTCTTCGTTTGTTCTATTTTCATTATCTTCTACTCCATTTTTTCTCCCGAATTAATATGAAAATTAACAAGATAATTAAAGTAAAATTAACAAGAGAATAATAATAAGGGTAACGCCAACACAGACAACTGCAGCAACAGTCAGTTTGACAGAGAGCGTTGTTATTGAGCCTTCGTGGGCGGGGCATGAAGGGGGGGGTATAGATTCGGTGGGGGGGTACGACAGGCAAGGTACAGTCCAACGAAGACAACAACAATAACAATAACAACAAAAGTCAGACTAAGACAAGAAACAATAACAAAAGATAAAATAATACAAAATCCCTTTTAGTTTGTCCGATGAGTTTCCATTTTCCGAAATGCTTAAAGCTCGCTTTCGTTTTTACTTAGATTTTCCTCTCTGTATCTCGGCCTAATATCGTGTGCACGTGCGTTAGCATGCATATACATGTGTGTGTGCGTGTGTGTGTGTGTGTGTGTGTGTGTGTGTGTGTGTGTGTGTGTGTGTGTGTGTGTGTGTGTGTGTGTGTGTGTGTGTGTGTGTGAATCATAAGCATATTACATGTATATATACAAATATAAATTATGCATTTTCGACGATAAGCACAGAAATACTGCGTACGGCGCAGGCACAAAGACCGGTATCCAGCGGACACAAAAAGCGATCAGTCTTTCCCTCAATGGCTGACATAACTCCATCCGGTCTTAACGGTGCCCCTTGGAGCGCCCGCAATGGGCGGCTCAGGCGGGGGAAGGCGGGGGGGGGGGGGGGAGGCGAAGGAGACACTCAAGGATTTAGGAACAGGAAGACCTGACTGGTATAGATTCTAATGTAGCTATGCGGATAAGTTGCATTATAGATAAAATGAGTGAGAAAGAGGATATATATATATGAGAGAAATGATAGAGAGTAGTATGATAAGAGTATTACTGTCAAAAGTGTTTCCCACAGCATGCAAAAGCCTCTTTACAAAGCCCTTGTATTCATTCGTCTTTTTCATCAACAAATTATTCCGTTCTGCTCCAAGGCTTTAAAACGAGCAGGAAAGGTCTACCATGACTCGTGAAATGACAAGAAATAGTGGACAGGAAAGGGAAAAATATGCATATGCTTGAACTTCGCGCAGGACCAGCTGTGCATCCTTCGCTCCCAAGGGAAACTTCAAGCGGGGTCAGCCGGGATCCTGCCGACGCTTGCTGGGTCGGGCTCGAGGCGGGGACTCGCGTCGCCCGTGTCTGCGTGCTTGTGTGCTCTCGAGTCTTCTATCCCTCTCTTTCTTTGTATCCCCCCCCCCTCCTCTCTCTCTGTCTCTCTCTCTCTCTCTCTCTCTCTCTCTCTCTCTCTCTCTCTCTCCCTCTCTCTCTCTCTCTCTCTCTGCCTCTCTATCTTTCTGTCTCTCTCTTTTTCTATCTCTATATATATTGATATATATATATAGATCTATCTATATATATCTGTGTGTGTGTGTGTGTAATTTTTATTTATACATATATTCATGTATATATCTATTCATCTATTAATTTATGTATTTGTTTATCATTCAATTATACAACTCTACAATCTTTCCCACTTCCTCCTTCTCCCTCTCCTCTCTCTGGCATAATGTTTGACAACAGAATCTCCCGCGCCCGTTTTATAGCCTTGGTCTCTCTTCTGCTCGGCCTCTTTTTGCTAAACTAGAGCGCTGTTTCGCTAATGTCTCGCTAACGTTAGCATCGTTATTGTTTTGGCTGCTTTCGTGTCTGGCGGATATGTATTTTTGCCATAAGCCCTTATGTAGAGAGATTTAAAGATAGATTAATAGGAGGATAGATAAATCAACATTCTAAATGTTGAGCATAATATGGTTGACGATAAAATGTAGTAGATAGTTAAAAGAGCATAGAGAACATAAAGTCAGGTATATGCTATACGCGCTTCTTGAGGAATTCACGGAAGAAGGAAGAGAAGGCTGGGTAGGCGAAGAGAGAGAGAGAAAAAAAAAATTAAGATATACGGAGATACAGATAGAAAAGTAATAATTATGGTAATGATAATGATTCCAAATAAATAACGACCAATGAAACTACTTTTACCTGACGTTTAAAGAAGCGAAGTGACAAAATATAGAAATTAAAGCAAAAAGTTTAAAGACAGATATTCAAAACAGAAAAAAAAACACCACAATTAATAGAACTTTTCTGTGGCTGTTATTGCTCTAGCTTCGCCGCGTACCCAATGACCCCATGTCGACTCGTCAGGCCCCGCCCACTAACCCATCTATCTCATTCTTGTATATATATATATGTGTATGCGTTCGTACCTACATCCCCCACCCTGTTTTAAGGGAAGATGAATGCATTCGACGTGGCGGGGTGAGGGAGAGAGAGAAAGAAAGAGCGTGTTGTGTGTGTGTGTGAGAGAGAGGAAGATGAAAGATAGAGACAAAGATACAGAGAGAGAGAGAGAGAGAGAGAGAGAGAGAGAGAGAGAGAGAGAGAGAGAGAGAGAGAGAGAGAGAGAGAGAGAGAAGAAAGAAACGGAGGGAGGGAGGGAGGAAGAGATTGGAGAGAGAGAGAGAGTGAGAGAGAGAGAGAGAGAAGAAAGAAACGGAGGGAGGGAGGGAGGAAGAGATTGGAGAGAGAGAGAGAGTGAGAGAGAGAGAGAGAGAGAGAGAGAGAGAGAGAGAGAGAGAGAGAGAGAGAGAGAGAGAGAGAGAGCGAGAGAGAGAGAGAGAGAGAGAGAGAGAGAGAGAGAGTGAGAGAGAGAGAGAGAGAGAGAGAGAGAGAGAGAGAGAGAGAGAGAGAGAGAGGAAGACAAATTCGGGAAGGAACAAGGGAGACAGACTGCGAGAGACACGGGGAAAGAGATAAATAGACACACAAAGAAAGAAGAGAGGGAGGGAGGGAGGGAAAGAGAGAGAATAATAACAAGAAGAAAGAAACAGAGAGGGAGAATAATAATAATATGAGAGAAACAGAGAGAGAGAGAGATAGAGCGAGAGAAAGAAGAGAGCACAATCTGTTATTGCCCCCCGCCGAGGTCTCCTGTGGTATTCGATCCTCTTGGCCGGGCAAAAAAGAAGAAAAAAAATGTATAAGCAACAGGTTCGAGAAACTGGTTCCGTCGGGTTCGAGCAGCTTTTCAGCGCTGGAAAGGAGGAGGAGAATTTCGTTATTTTGTTTGAGCAAGAGTGATGCGTAATGCAAGAGAAGAGAAAGAAAAGAAGAGAAGAAAGGAAAAAAGAAAGTATTTATATGTGTATAGATGATACATGGATAGATAAATAGCGGTATTCAGACTGGTAGATAAATAGATAGATGATGCGTGTGTGTGTGTGTGTGTGTGTGTGTGTGTGTGTGTGTGTGTGTGTGTGTGTGTGTGTGTGTGTGCGTGTATTTATGTATATATGTATATATCATAAAAAGTGGTCCATGAACTAAGAAAGAAATGCTATACTTGGTTTAAAAATCATTGCAATACAACGATGCAATCATGATTCATGAAATGCCCATTCTATCACCCGATAACACACACAAAAGGGAGCCTCACGCTGCAGTTTTGACCCGTGAAGACAAGTGGCTGGTTGCTCATTTGACTAAAGTGGTGCTTCAGAGGACAACAGTTGGGAATGATTATTATCAGCGCTGGTTGGTAATTGGATTTATTGCCATTATTTACTTATTGTATTTGTCTGTGTATGTGTTACAGAGGGGCGAGGGAGGAAGAGGGAGAGAGGGAGGGAGGGAGGGAGGGAGGAAGGAAGGAAGGAAGGAATGAAGGAAGGGAGAGCAAGGGAGGGAAAGAGATATATATATATAGATAAACAGATATATAGATAGATAGAAAGGGAAAAGAGAGAGAGGGGGGGGGGAGGAGAGAGAGAGAGAGAGGGGGTTTTTAAAGGTTAAAGGTTTAAAGATTTAATTTTATTCCATTTGTTACAGTGGATATTCTTGGTGTGACATTTTATTTTGCTTCCAAGTTAACCCCTGTGTGCAAGGAATGACCGGGGTTACCATCCACTGGCGGCGAGGGATTTGAACGCAGGTCAGCAAAATTGCTAAACGAGATCGCGCTACCGCTGCACCACACAGCACAAAAGAAGAGAGAGAGAGAGAGAGAGAGAGAGAGAGAGAGAGAGAGAGAGAGAGAGAGAGAGAGAGAGAGAGAGAGAGAGAGAAAGAGAGAGAATGGATCGTGAACATTTTGTTTCCTTGACTAATGTAGGTTTTTTCTTGCCATTAGTTCTTGATCATGTTCCCTTTCTGCTGCAAAGTCATCGGCCGTTTTAGCATAGTTCAGCAACCTTGACAAAATACGAGATACCAATGTGAGACGCTAGCTTCTTCAGCGTCTCCAGCAGATATCTGATATTGCTAGGTCAGGTTTCTTGCACTTCCTTCTTCGTGACGTTCCATGCGTTTTTATGGGGTTCAGATGAGGTGAGTTACCTGGCCACTCCAACACGTTGATTTCACTGTCATTCAGAAACTTTTAGACCGTCGCTGATTCGTGGCAAGGGGCCTTATCGCGCATGAAATAATCATATTCATGAAAACCGCAAAGTACTGGCACATGTTCTCCTAATACGTTAATATATAATCACTTTCGCTCGCTGTAGCGTTCCTCAGATGAAAGATTAGACCTCGCCTGCCCTTATTCCCAATGGAAGAATTCTAAAGCATCACTATGCCCGCATGTTTAATTGTCACGACTGTGTATTTTGGAGTTGGAGCGACGCACGAACTTCAAGGCTCCCTCGCCAGTCTGAACAAGGTTTCATCACTCAACGTCACCTTCCAATCGGTAAACTGAGGTCTTTCTGAAGGCGATGCTGGATGGTCCTAGAGAAGTTCTGGATGCCTGTTCTTAAGTGTGGATGCTGTTATAATAGGTTCAGGCGTGGGCATCGTGTCTGTCCTTAGCAACGCTCTCCAGAACCATGCTTCCTCTATTTTGCTTCTTCGCATGTTTGATACTTTCCTATCTGCAGATACGCGCATTAGAGGCATTCTCCGTTCTAATACCGTGATTTTTTTTTTCTCGGGTAATATCAATTTGGTTCGACCCATTCTGTTAGACTGAACTGGGAGTTTTCAAACTTGGCATACTAATAAGGAAATTCTGACAACCTGCCCTTGACATAAAACAAAACTTATGGCGAGAAGTCAGGTCCGTTGGCTGGCCATACACGCTACACAGACTTCGCTTGGAACGCGATGTAAACTTTTTTTGTGTGTTGAATATATATTTTTTTTTTGAAGCCACTGTATATGTATGTATATATTATATATATATATATATATATATATATATATATATATATAAATATATATATATATATATATAGAGAGAGAGAGAGAGAGAGAGAGAGTGAGAGAGAGAGTAAAAGAGAGAGAGCGAGATAGAGAGAGAGAGAGAGAGAGAGAGAGAGAGAGAGAGAGAGAGAGAGAGAGAGAGAGAGAGAGAGAGAGAGAGAGAGTAATATACAGGATTTATTAAACAGCAAAGGAACAGGTATATTCTATACAAGTTATACCTGTGGAAATTAAATGTTCAAAACAGTTATCTTAATGTTCAGTATGAGACTGTTAGCCTGTGGGATACAATTACGCACGCGCTCTGCATTGCACTTTCAGTATTGTGAAAGACTGTACACACACACAACACACACATACACACACATACACACACACAAGGTAAACACACACACACACAAACCACACACCACGTACACCACGTACACACTACAGCACACACACATACACACACACACATTTTAAACAAACACACACACGCACCACAAACAACATACACACACACGCACCACCACGCACGCAAGACAAGCACCCGCACACTCACACAACACCAACACACACACACTCAAATATAAATTACACTCCTGCAACACACACACACACACAACACTAAACCCACACACACTCCTGCCCCCACACACACACACACACACACACATCACTTAAACACGCACAAAACACCCACTCACACACGACAGTAAAAAATACACAAAACACACACAAC
>NC_061843.1:13101827-13104327 GCF_019202785.1 Penaeus chinensis | reverse complement strand
GGAGTGGAGGGGGGAAAGAGGTGGAGTGGAGGGGGGAAGGAGGTGGAGTTGAGGGGAGAAGGAGGTGGAGTTGAGGGGGGATGGAGGTGGAGTGGAGAGGGGAAGGAGGTGGAGTGGAGGGGGGAAAGAGGGGGAGTGGAGGGGGGAAGGAGGTGGAGTTGAGGGGAGAAGGAGGTGGAGTTGAGGGGGGATGGAGGTGGAGTGGAGAGGGGAAGGAGGTGGAGTGGAGAGGGATGGAGGTGGAGTGGAGGAGGAAGGAGGTTGAGTGGAGAGAAGAAAGAGGTGGGGTAGAGGGGAGAGGAGTGGTGGAGTGGAGTGGAGTCGAGGGAAAGGTGGGGGAGGCATGCTGGAGCCGAGTCGGGATGTGGTGCTTTAGATGGGGAGGGGGAGTAGATGTGAGGGAGAGGGTACTAGGGAAGGGGAAGGGAAGGAGTGGGGGCAATGGAAGGGGGAAGAGAAGGAAGAAGTAAAAAGGGAACTAGAGAAGAGGAAATAAGGGAATAGGAACTAAGAAAATGGGAAGAGAGGGAAAAAAGAACTAGAGAGAAAGGGCGAAAGGAATGAAGAGGGGACAAAGGAAGGAAAGGGGACAGAGAGGAGACTAGAGGAAGGATAGGGGGAAGGGAAGGACCTAGTGAAAGGAAAAGGACGAGAGAAAGGACAAATAAAGAGGGAAGGAAGGAGTTACTTTAATTTTGGGGAGGTGGGGAAGAAGGTAAAAGAGAGAGAAAGGGTAATGTACGCTTAAGTCTTTGACCATAAGGTTTGGAATCCAGATACAAGGCAGGGAGGGGAAAGGATGAGAAGTAAATCCAGTAACGATATCATTATCACTGGTCTCATTATAACACAACCCACACTCAGGCCCTGAACTCGAGCTTTGTTTACATCCCACTACAATTATACTCGAACAGGTCTAGAACTTGTTTTCAAAACGTAAATAGTAAAAGCCCGATTGACTATAGCGGCTTCTAGGCCTGCAGTTTCAGTAAGGAGAAAATTTGAGTCCCTTTTGTGAGTCAAAAGATGGAAAAGATAATGATACTAGTAATGTCTATGATGATAGTAATGATGATGATGATGATGATAATAATAATAATAATAATGATAATAATAATGATGATGATAATAATAATAGTAATAATGATAATAATAATGATAATGATAATAATAATAATAATAATAATAGTAATAATGATAATAATAATAATAATAATAATAATGATAATAATAATAATAACGATGATAATAATGATAACAATAATCATAATTATAACAACAACAAAAACAAAAGCTACACTATTAGTAATGATGATGTCAGCAGCAACAACAACAATAACAACAACAAAAATAATAGAAGTAAGAATAATAATAATAATTTAATGCCATTTGTAAAATGTCGATGATCAACCTGGGTGTTTCTCCGTGATCTCAAATGAACGGTTATTCCCCCTTTTTTGTTTTATTATAAACTCATCACAAGCGTTCGGTATGATATTCCGAATTTATCAGTCATGATGTTATAACTGCATGGTAATATCAAACAAATGGATTATGAATTCTCATTGACTGTGAGAGAGACAAAGGGCGCTTTAGGTCAAGCAATGGCCCGCTAATCCAGGTAATAAACGCACACACGCACACGCACACGCACACGCACACACACACACACACACACACACACACACACACACACACACACACACACACACACACACACACACACACACACATATATATATATGTATGTATGTATGTATGTACAGTACTGACCTAATTATTGAGACCACCGGCGGTTTCAACCATATTTGGTAGAAAATGTAACTCAAAATGAAAGCGACTGATCATTTCCTAATTTTATTTGCGTACAGTATTAAAGACATGATATTAGGAACAAGATTAGCCGCCCTCAACCTTAATCAGTGCAGCAACACGTCCTGTCATGTTTCAAATGTATCAAGAGCCTTTTTCCTAATTTCTATGTTTTTTTATGCCATATCTTTATCAATCGCTCATTTAGCTCAACTTTGTTACTTCATTCTACCTGGTTTATCTCGTCTTTCATGTCTTTCCATAAACATTCTATTGGCTTTAAATGTAGACTGTTTCCATGCCAATCAAGCACTCTGATACCATGATTATCCAATTAAGTTTTAACACTTTTGGCTGTGTTGCAGAGAGCTATATCATGCATGGAAATGGAGTCATTATCTGGGAAGCACTCAGTAGACGTCTATCAATGATGTCCTGATATCCAACTTGATTTAGACAGCCTTTTAAAATCGCTAATCTTTCAGTACCTACCCATGGCAAAGATCACACCATCACCTTTGTAAGAAATTTTACTTGCACTCTCTGGCAGTCAGGGTGGGCCTTCTCTAAGCTGGTTCTTCTAACTAATTTTCGTCTGTCCATCAGTGTCTCTAATGTAGACTCATCAGAGAAAGAAACCTGAAAATAAAAATAACAATAAACTTTGCGACATGACCGGAACATTCAA
>NC_061843.1:13096827-13099327 GCF_019202785.1 Penaeus chinensis | reverse complement strand
TATTACTATTATCATCATCATTAGTATTATTATTACTATTTGTTTTTATTATTATTATTGATGTTGTTGTTATCATTATTATTATTATTATCATTATTATCATTATTATTATTATTATTATTATTATTATTACTATCATTACTATTTACGTGTTCGTTTGGTTGTTTATTTTCGTGTGCTTCTACTATACTGGGGGAGGAATTAGCAACAGAAAACAGAAGGAAAGGGGAGAGAAGGAAAGAAACAAAGTAAAGCAAAATAGTAAAGAAGTAAATAAAAGGAAGAAAAGAAAAAGAGAAAAAAGAGAAAAAAGCGAGCCAAACAAGCATAAAAGAAGTGAAAGTAATAACAAAAGAAGAAGAAGAACAAGAACAAGAACAAGAAGAAGACGAAGAAGAAGACGAAAAAGAAAAAGAAAAAAGATAGATTTAGCGACACCCTTCATGTCTCGATACAAGGTAGCCTTCAAGATCGGCAAACTGTCAAAACTCAAGACAACTTCAACTTTCGCCTCCCCCCTCCCCCCTCCCCTCACCTCCCTCCCTCCCTCACTACCCCTTCTTCTCTCCCCCCTCTCCTCTACCGCTTCCTCCCCGCCCCTTCCTCCCCCCTCTCCTCCTCGCTTCTCCCCCTCCCTCTCCCCCCCCTCTCCTCTCCTCCCATCCTTCCCCCCCCCCCTCTCCTCCCCGCCCCTCTCCTTCCCCCTCTCCTCTCTTCCCTCCCTCACTACCCCCCTTCTCTCCCCCCTCTCCTCCCCCTTCTCTCCCCTCCAGGCCCCTTCCTCGCCCCCTCCTCCCCCCTCTCCTCCCCGCCCCTTCCTCCCCCCTCTCCTCTCCCCCCCGCCCCTCTCCTTCCCCCTCTCCTCCTCTCCTCCCCGCCCCTTCCCCTGCTTTTATCGCTTCGACTCTTTTTCTTCTTCTTCTTTCATCTCCGTCTCTTCTTTTCCTTCCTTGTTTTCATCACTTTTCGCTTCCTTCCAGCTTCTTTGAATTCCATTGATTCCATTCCATTCTTGTTGTTCTTCTCTTCTTTTTCTTCCTTTTTTTCTTTCGTTCTCATGTTTTTCTCTTGTGTCCCTTCCTTTTTTCTTTCGTTTTCTCGTTTTTCTCTATTTTTCCTTCTTTATTCTCCCTTTCGCATTCCGCTCTTCTTCCTCTCCATCTACTTTTATCAATATCAGTTTTCCTCTCTTTCTTCTTCTTTTTTCTTCCTTTTCTCCTTCTTTCTCTTTTCACTTCTTTCTCCTTCGTTACTTTTCACATCCTTCTTTTCCTCCTTTCTTTCCTTCTCCGGTTTTATCTTCCCCACTTTTCCCTTTCCCTCATTCTCGGCCCTCTTCCTGCCTTACCTCCTTGCTTGCCTTCCTCTCCTTTGTCCTTTCCTCCTTTATCGTCTTCCTCTCCTTCCACCTTCCCTCCATTACTCTCTCCTTTTCGCCTTCTTGTTGTTTTTTTCCCCTTTTACCTCCTCCATCTCCGTCCCTCTCTTTTTCATTCGCCTTTCTATTCCTCTTTCCTCTTCTTCCCCTCTCTTCCTACCCCCTCCTTTATCTATTTCCTCTCGTCTCCCTACTTCTTCCCCTTCCCTCCTTTCCTTTTCTCTGCCTACTCCCTTCATCATCCATCTCCTTCCCTCTCCCCTCCTCCTCTCCTTCAACTCCTAATATTTCTACCTCCTTCTCCATCTTCCCCTCTCCCTCTTTCGCCTCCCTCATCTCCCCTCACATAAATAAACAGAGAAAAAAAAAATGCAAAATGTAAAAAGGAAAAAAAGGAGAGAAAAAAAAAAAAACTTTTTGAAACTCTTCCAAAACTGTCAATATAAGGCTTAGTGACATGCATGCATCTTTATTTTTTATTATTTTTATTTTTTTGCTTTCGTTTACAACCCCTTCCCTCCCTCCCCCCCCCCTAAAAAAAAAAAAAAAAAAAAAAAGGCTTATTCACTCAACTTTGAGCTTTAAAACAAGACTTTCCACTCTGTATGCGGAAAGAATACAATTTGAATATATAAAAAAATAGGTATATATACATCTAGAAAAGGGAGAGAATATGGGATGTTACTAATTATGATATGAGTAACGATAATAACGATGATATTAAGCGTAATGATAATAATGATGATTATAATATTAAAAGCAATGATAAAAATGATAATGATGGTAAAAATTACTATTATTCTTGTTATAATTATAATGATAACAAAAATGATAATTAGGATAATAATAACAATATAATATTAAGAATATCAAAACTGATGATAATAACAATAAGGATAATGACAATGACAATAATAATGGTAATAACAACAACAAACAATGATTTAATTGCTAGTAATAATAATAATGATAATAATGATAATAACAGTGATAACGATTAAAATTAAATGATAATAACAATAACAGTAATATTAATAATAATGATAATAATAATGATGAAAATAAAATAGTAAAAAATGGTAACAATAATAACAATAAGGATAATAAAATGCTGATAATGAC
>NC_061843.1:13071827-13076827 GCF_019202785.1 Penaeus chinensis | reverse complement strand
TATCCAAGCCAAGAGCTTTCCTCTGATTCCTTTCTGGATCAGGCTTTCCTGAATGGCAAGCGGACTTGCCAGTTCAAAAGCCTTCTCCAGGTCAAGGAATACCACCACAGCTGGGCCCTTGCTGATTGTGCTTAAGAGCGTGGCTAAGCTGTGTGCTGTGCCCATGCCCCTTGTGAACCCGTGAAGGTGTTCGTGCGGGGGTCCCGTTTTCCATTGAAGCCGGTTTAGTACCATCCTCTCGGCCGTCTTGGCCAGGCAGCTGAGCAGAGAGATGGGGCGGTACTTCCCCGGCTCCTTTGGTTTTGGGACGGGAACTATGGTAGCCCTCTTCCAACTCTGGGGTAGAGTGGAAGTTTCCCAGGACTTGTTGATGAGTTGCAAGAGTGCACGCTCACCTGCTAGTCCTAGGTGGGAGATAATGGGGTACGAGATCCCATCAGAGCCCGGGGCTGTGTTGGAACTGGTTTTATAGGCTTTCCTTAGTTCCCTCAGAGAAAAGATAACATCTGAGTTATCGGGTTCGGCTGCCCTTTCTCTGATCTGAGCGTCTCTGTCTGGCTGTAGACGCTCTTGTCTTGCCCTCAGCTCGGCTGGCAGACTGTTGCTGCTCGTTCTCGCAGAGAACTCGTACGCCAGTCTGTTAGCCTCTGCTTGGGGGTCGTGATGGGTGCACCTCGGGGCTGAGCGGCTGGTAGCTCGCTTGACCCGTTGCCACAGCTCTGAAAGGGTGGTTTGGTGGTCGAAGGACTCACACCATTCCAGCCACTTTTCCTGCCTGACTCTGTTGGCAGTTTCCTTGGCATCCGTGACAGCTTCCCTTAGGAGGGATAGGTTGTCAGGGGTTCTTTGCCTTCGGAATAGTTTTCGGCACATGTTCACCCTGTGGTTGACCTCCCTGATCTCGTCATTGAAGTACCAGGCGTCTTTGTGACTTCTGGACCCAGGCCGAGTTTTGGGTATGGTCTGTGAGGCTGCTTCATTAATGGCGTTTAGCAGGCTGGCTTCGAGCACTTCCACATTTTCGCTTTGTGGGGGATTGTTGCATCTCAGACAGAGGGCCAAGGCGTTTTGAAACGCCTGCCAGTTGGCCTTGTCTGTTTTCCATCTTGGATTCGGTCTTAGGATTTCGGCTGGGCCAGCATCCATGAGGGTAGTTATAGTGCCGTAATGGTCACTTGTGACGGTCTCATCGACACACCAGCCAATCCTCCCCACCAGAGTCGCAGTGGCCAGGGTGAGGTCTAGGACCCCTCCTCTGACATGCGTTGGCTCTTGGGTGTTCAGGAGAGCGATCTCAGGGAATGTCTCTAGCACGTCGGCTATGTGATAGCCGGCCGCATCCGGTGCCCGGCAGGGAGCCAGGATGGGGTGGTGTGCATTGAAGTCTCCCCCTATGATCACTCGGTCGTGTGCAGCAGAAGCACAGACCTGGCTGATGTCTAAGCTTTTACAGCGTGGCCGGCTGTACACATTGTACAGTTTGAGGGGCCCCCCGGCCAGGTGAACCTCGACGGCAAGGGATTCAACATCGTCTCCACAGTGCGATGCATCGGCTATTGCGGAGCAGGGGATTGTTGCTCTCACAAGGGTGATCAAGCCTCTCTTGCCAGGTGTTCGTGGCAGTGAGAAGGCATGGTACCCTGAGAAGCAAACAGTGTCCACTGTTAATGTCTCCTGGAGCATGACAATGTCAATGTTCCTTGATCGCACTACTGCTTGGAGAAAAGCGTTCTTTGCAGAGAAGCTATTGATGTTCCACTGTAGGATGCTTAGATGGTGTGTCATGATGTTACTCAGTGATAGTTACATCAGAGACATCGTCGGAGTCTGACAACTCCATTGCGAGGTCCTCGCTGGTTGAGGGTTCCTCGTCTGTTGTCAGGCTATCCTTGGGTCCACTGGGGGGTGGAGAGCCTTTGGTAGCTCTGACTTTGGTTGGTTCGGCTTTTCTCTCAGGCTTTTTCTTGGCTGGCCTTGCTGGCCTTGCCTGGGCAAGGTCAGCGTGATCTGGCTCTGGCTGCACAGATTCAGCCTGTTTTGGCTCTGCCTGTGAAGGCATGGCCTGGTTTGGAGTGGGGAGGGGAGTCTCGTCCTGGGGTGAGGGTGAGGCTGGTTTTTCTCTAGCCAGCTTTCTTCCCTTCAGGGCTGCAACAGTCTGGGTCATTGCCGTCATGGCGACCGAAACTGCCTTCTCGGCCTCCTCACTCGACCTCCCCAGGGCTGTTGCTACTGCTGTGACAACAGCAGTTAACAGGAGAATCATATCGTCCTCGTCAAAGAGGAGATGATCATCTGTTGGGGAGGTTTTTGTGGTGCTCTTAGAAACTTTTTTCTTTAGTTTCTTTTTCTGCACCTTTGGCATTGTCGGAAACTCCTTTTTGTTGGAGACATCCGGTGTCGGCTGGGGGGCGGCTTCCTTCCTCTTAGGAGGTCGGGGGGCCTTTTCGCTTTTGTTCCTTCCCCAGACATGGGTGCCCGGTGGGGCAGGAACAAAGTCTGATCGGTTTTGAGCAACCTCTTGTCGTCTGAGGGCCGCCTTTTTCCTGACAGAGCAAGTCAGGCTCCAGGCATGATGCTTCTTGGCACAGTTGGGACATTTGGCTGTTGTGTCCCTCTTTTCCTCTTTGTATGCCTTGAGGCATACCTCTGTGTTGTGTGCCTTGCTACAGACACCACATTTAGGCTTGGCTGTACAGTTAGCCTTGTGGTGACCGTATTTCTGGCACTTGAAACACCGAAGTGGTTCTGGCACATACGTTCGAAGGTTGTAGGTGCCCCAGTTACCCAGATCAAGGGTAGTGGTTGGGGCACCTTTCATGGTCACCAGGACTTGCCTGGTTGGGGTCTTCCCCTTCGACATTCGGGAAGCCTGCACGACCTGTGGGTGTGAAGCGATCAGCTCCACATCGTACGAGACTGAGAAGCCAAGTAGCACCATCTTGGTTCTCTTTTCCTCGCGACTTAGTGGGGAAAGACTAACTTTTCTCCCATCAGTTAGCTCCTTCGTTTCCCGGAGGAAATTTAAGGTAGCTTGATCTTTGGGCATTATGATCATGCCCTGATCTCGGGCGACCCGGATCGACAACCGGATTTTCCGTTGCAACTCCAATGCCCTGACCAATTGGTAGGCATTGTCGAAGCCTTCGGGTTTAGCTGGCACTTTGAACTGGTCGAAGCGTTTAGGGGGTCCCGACTCTTCATCAGAGTCGGTATCCGGCCTCGGACGCTTCGGCCCGCCCTTTCGGCTTTCGGGCTTGTTTGAGGAGGCAGGAGCTGATGCGGCTGGTTTAGCCTGCTCTCCCCTCTCAGTCGGGGAGGCCGTCTGTGAACTCAGGGGCCTCCCTGGCTTAGCTGCTGGCCTGGAGAGGCCAGCTCGCGAGTCAAGATCTTTGACTATTCGGTGGACAGACCCATTGGCTTCGGTCTTGTCCACCTTAGCAGCAGGGGTGACAGTGTCATCCTGTGCTTGGGGCTTTCTTTTGCCACCGGAAGGCACATATGCCTTCATGGTGACTACCGTGGTCTGGGCCTTGCGCGGATCGTCAACTTTAAGTTCAGTCTGTGGGGGGTGTTTGATTATTTTTTCCATGAATTGGTAAGTGCTTCATCCTCTCACGCCCCCACCCACCACGGAGTCCAACAAGGGGAAGCTGAGTGTCAGAACCAGTGTCTAACAGCAACAGGAGTGATGAGAGGATATACGCAGCCAATAGCCATTGTGACGGCGCTCACGGACCATTGTGAGTGCCATTGGCGGCATGACTGCTTGACCCTAGCCTCCCGGGGGAGACCAGCCGATTGACCGTGACCGGGCCGGGATCAGGCCGCCTGTCTTGCTGGAATAGAGGACCAAAGAGGCGTGTTGCTAGTCGCAGGGCGTACTCGTTCACGGCATCGCTCAACCTCCAGGACTCCCGTCTCCACAGCGCACAAGGCTGCCACGCACGGCAAACGCGTGGGTAGGTGTAAACCCCTGGGGAGAGACCAGAGGGGATGCCCTTCCACCTACGAGACATCATTGTTTGGAGCCCTTTTGCTCAGCCCTCTGAGGCAGCCACCCAAAGGTTGCTTCACCGCAGTGAGGGAAGAGGAGTCTTGCACTTTTACCAGGCAGTTCCTTTCATCCCTCTGAAGCAACCACCCAAAGGTTGTTTCACCTCAGTGAGGAAGGAAAGGACCTGTGTCTTTTCAAAGTAGTTCCCCCTTCCCTCTAAAACAGCCACCCAAAGGCTGTTTCACCTCAGTGAGGGAAGGGAGGTTTTGCGTTCTTCTCAGGCACTTCCTTTCGTTCCCCTGAAGCAACCACCCAAAGGTTGTTTCACCTCAGTGGGGAAGGAAAGGACCTGTGTCTTTTCAAAGGGATTCCTCCTTCCCTCTGAGACAGTCATCCAAAGGCTGCCTCACCTCAGTGAGGGAAGGGAGGTTTTGCACTTTTGCCAGCTGGTTCCTTTCATCCCTCAGAAGCAACCACCCAAAGGTTGTTTCACCTCAGTGAGGAAGGAAAGGACCTGTGTCTTTTCGAAGTAGTTCACCCTTCCCTCTAAAACAGCCACCCAAAGGCTGTTTCACCTCAGTGAGGGAAGGGAGGTTTTGCGTTCTTGCCAGGCAGTTCCTTACATTCCTCTGAAGCAACCACCCAAAGGTTGTTTCACCTCAGTGAGGAAGGAAAGGACCTGTGTCTTTTCAAAGTGTTTCCCCCTTCCCTCTGAAGCAGCCATCCAAAGGCTGTTTCACCTCAGTGAGGGAAGGGGGGTTTTGTCCTTTTTGTCAGCTGGTTCCTTTCATCCCTCTGAAGCAACCATCCAAAGGTTGTTTCACCTCAGTGAGGGGAGGGCGGTACTCGGAAACCATTCCGGACGTCTAGACGGGAGCGGTCGCCTGTGTGAAGGGCAGGGCCACAAACCGACCGAGAAGCGGGGCGGCACGGGGAATGGTTACCCCGGCGGCCCCCGGCCGGCTGCGTGGCGCGAGCCCGCGACCCTTGCCGTGCCCAGCGAGAG
>NC_061843.1:13054327-13056827 GCF_019202785.1 Penaeus chinensis | reverse complement strand
GAGAGAGAGAGAAAAAAGAGAGAGAAGAAACGAAGAGAGAGAGGGTAAAAGATAGATAGATAGGTAGGTAGGATGGTAGTAGGGAGAGAGAGAGAGAGGGAGACAGAGAGAGATGGAAAAGAGAGAAGAGAGAGAGAAGAGGAGAGAGGAGAGAAAAAAGCCAAAAAAACTCGCAACAAACAGCATAACGAAAAAGAGAAAGAAAGAAAAAAACAAAAAAAAAAAAAACAAAAACAAAAAAACTTCAAAATTTTAAAAAGAGATGTTTTTGAAAGGTTCGTTAATCTTGAGAAATACATGATGTCTAAAAAAAGGGGAATAAAATTTCGAAATTCTTAATCCTTTTTCATTTATAAGCATGTAGGTAGGGTTTTTCTGAAAATTTTTATTTGGGGTATGTGTTCGTACAGAAGGGGTTTTTATTATTCGGGAAAGAAAAGGGTTTTTTTTAAATATTTAAATTTCTAGAAACATTTTAAATTGATTAATAAAAAAAAGGCAAAAACCAAAAAAAGAATTCATGAAATTACGAAAAAGGATTTCCCTTTTTTAATTTGTTAAGGGGCCCCCCCCCTTAATTTGGAAAAACCCCCTTTCCTTTTCTCTCTCTCTCCCTCTCTTCTCCTCTCTCTCCCCTTTTTCTCTCTCCTTTTCTCTTTTCTCTCTCTCTCTCTCTCTCCCCCTCTTTTCTCTCTCTCTCTTTTTTAAAATCTTTTTTTCTCTCTCTTTTCTCCTCCTCTCTCTCTCTCTTTTCTCTCTCTCTTTTCTCTTTTCTCTTCAAACCCCACTCACTCCCCCTTTTTCTTTTCTCCTCTCTTTTTCTCTTTTTCTCTTTCTCTCTCTCTCCTCTCCCCTTCTCTCTCTCTCTTTCTCCCCTCTCCCCACTCCCTCTCTCCTCTCTCTCCTCTCTCTTTCTTCTCTCTTTTCTCTTTTCTCTTTCTCTTTCTTTCTCTCTCTTTTCTCTCTCTCTCTCTCTCTCTCTTTTCTCTTTCTCTCTCTCTTCTCTCTCTCCCCCTCTCCCCCTTTCTCTCTCACTCACTTATTTTCTCTCTTCTTTCTCTTTTTTTCTTCTCTTTTCTCTCTCCCCTTCTTTTCTCTCTCTCTTTTCTCTCTCTCTTTTCTTTCTTTTTCTCTCTCTCTCTTCTCTTCTCCCCTTCTTCTTTTTTTTCTCTCTTCTCTCTCTCTCTCCCCTCTCTCTCTCTCTCCTCTTCTTCTCTCTCTCTCTCCCTCTCTTTTCTCCCTTCTCTCTCCTCTCTCTCTTTCTCTTTCCCCTTTTCTCCCCTCTTCTCTCCTCTATCTCTCTCTCTCTCTCTCTCTATTTCTCTTTCTCCTCTCTCTCTCTCTCTCTCCTCTCTCTCTTTCCCCTTCTCTTTTTCTCTCTCTTCCCCCTCTTCATTCTCTCTCTTAATCTCTATATCTTTTCCCCCTCTCTCTTCTCCCTTCCCCCCTTTTTGCCCCAAAATACCCCTTTTCCTCCTTCCTTCCTCTTCCTAACCCATACCCACTCCTCTCTCACAACCCCACCCCCCCTACACTCCCCACCAAAAAAAAAAAAAAAAAAAAACCCCGAAAAAAAAAACAGAAAAAAAGGAAAAAATTGCCATAGAACAACCCAAAGTAATCCAACCCAATAAATCGAAACGAAGCCAGTTATCAACGGATCAGGACGAGTTGCCTATCATCACCGGGACTGAAGTCGGCGATCATCATCATCATCAACGGATCCGAACAGTAGCCGGCAGTTAGTTGACGGAAAGCCCGCCAGAGCGCGTTTAAATGAGGTAAAAAACGAGAAAAAAAAAAAGAAATGGAAGAAATATATGTATAAAAAAAGGAGAAGAAAGAAAGAAAGAAGAGGTTTTATCGATAGGGCGAGAGAGATTTAGCGTTTGTTCATTACGCAAAGGGGGTGTTTAACATTCCCTCACTCCCCCCTTTCTTGTTTTGGAGGGGGAAGGGGAGGGGGAGGGGGAGGGGGGGTTGATGGCTAAGAGGGAGGGAGGAGGGGGGAGGAGGGGGCTGGGAGGGGGGGAGGAGGGGGGATAAGGGGGCTGGGAGAGGGGGGAGGAGGAGGGATAAGGGGAAGGGGAAGTGATAAAGAAAAAGGGAAGAAGAAAAGAGGGAGGAAGGGAAGGGGAAGAGGAGGGGGAAGTGAAAGGGAAAATAGAGAAGAAAGGAGGGAGGAAGGGAAGGGGAAGAGGAGGGGGAAGTGAAAGGGAAAAAGGAAGAAGAAAAGAGGGAGGAAGGGAAGGGGAAGAGGAGGGGAAGTGAAAGGGAAAAAGGGGGAAGAAAAAAGGAAGATGAAAGGAGGGAGGAAGGAAAGGGAAGAGGAGGGGAAGTGAAAGGGAAAAAGGAAGAAGAAAGGAGGGAGGAAGGGAAAGGGAAGAGGAGGGGAAGTGAAAGGGAAAAAGGAAGAAGAAAGGAGGACGGAAGGGAAGGGGAAGAGGAGGAGGAAGTGATAAAGAAAAAAGGAAGAAGAAGAGTAGGGGAAACGAGAGCA
>NC_061843.1:13046827-13049327 GCF_019202785.1 Penaeus chinensis | reverse complement strand
GGCATTAAAATAAATTATCTTCATAAAGGAAAAACAAAGAGAAAAAATATAAACATATTTAATGTAGAGTAGGCAGAAAGAAATAAAACAGGTAAAATCTTACCTTAAAATAGATATTTCTTAAAGTGAGAACAAACCATCCGTAGATAGGAAAGAAAAAAACAAAAAAATAAAGTAAAAAAAAAATATATAATAATCAAAGACAATTTAAGTGGCCATCAATCCCACAGATTAAGCGAGAAATAATTTACATATAAATGAATCGCAAATGAGAGCATGGGATCAGAGGGCAAACTAAAACAAACGTAATATATAATAACCAACGTAAAATCGAGCAGTAAAACAAAAATAAGTCAACAGAGGCACGTAGAGAAATATAAAGAAAACATTAGTAGCAAGTGTTGAGCGGGAGGCGAGATGTCAGGGAGCACGAGAGGAGGGAGGCTGGTGGAGAGATGACGGAGAGATGAAAAGGCTGTGGAATGCCGCCTGACATCATCATCTCCATTATCACTATCATTATCATAGTTAATATTGGTAGTAGCAGTAGTAGTTGTAATATTACTCTTATTGTTACTAATGTTATTATTATTATTGTTATTATTGTTATTACTATTATTTTCATTATTTTTACTATTAGATTTTTATGTCATCATTACAATTACTATTTTTATAATTATTATTGTCATTATTTTCATTATTATTACTATTATTATTACTATTATATATATTTTTTGTCATCATTACTTTACTATCATTATAATTACCATTGTTATTATTGTCATTATTATTATTATTATAGTTATTATTATTATTATTATTATTATTATTATTATTATTATTATAATTGTTATTATTATTATTATTACTACTACTATTATTCTTTTAGCTGATTTAATATAATTTTGATGTGCTGAATCCAATTACCACATTGGTTTTATTCAATCAGGTCAACTTTTTGAAATATGGCCGTATGTTTTTTTTTTTTTTTTTTTTTATTATTTATTATTATTTATTTTTTTTTTGCGTTTTTTGTCTATATGTACAGGTAATTTCTCTTTTAAATCAGGGTTCTCAACCTGGGGGCGCCCCCTAGGTGGTGTGATTCCTTACCTGTAAGAAAGTAATGACATTTACTTAACAGGATGCTCTTCCCACCGCTGCACATCAAGCAGTTTACCAAAGCTCTGGACGAGGATGGTGCCTGCTTCGCCTACTTGTGCCTGGCTTTTCCAGGATCGGCCATAGAAAATTTGAAAGCTGGCATCTCTGACGGCCCTCGAATCCGTCAGCTCATCAGAGATCCTGATTTTGAAAACAATGAACGAAGTGGAACTACAAGCGTGGAAGACTTTTCTTTTTGGTCGTGAAGAATTTTCTTGGCAACCACAAGGCGAGGAACTGAACTAATCAAATGTTGCAATATGATAACTGCAATATGATTACATGTTTTTAGAAACCTCGGATGCAACATGAGCAACAAAATGCATTACCTATTCTCACATATGGGCGAGCAGAGAGAAAGAATCCCCCAGGACATGAAAGAGAAGGAGACCAGACATCAGAGACACCTGGATGTAGTCATGATGACTGATTACTGCTGAGAGAGACATCCCTGCCGCGAAGTATTCTAGAGGTTCAAATGAAGTTCATGCTCTGAATTTTGAACAATGATGACGTAACATTCAATTTACATGTACTTACTCCTATCAATGTCTACTATTATAAGTTTGTAACATTTGATTAGTAAACTGTGTTAGAAAACGATTTTTTCTCTTAAAAACGTATTTCACCTGAGAAATATCAACAAAAGTCAACCGATAATATCATAAAAATGCAATCGATTTTGTATGAAAATCAGATTTAAAAAAAAAAAAAAATACTCAGCATAAAAACCTGACCTGAACAAGAGAAACGGAACGAAGCAAAATTATCCTAAAACAGTTGAAAAAACATAGACAACTTAAAGAAATATATCCCAGTGTTTTTGATGTCATTATTATCAAAAATCAATATTACCATTGCCATTACTAGTATTATCATTGTTGCTATCCTAATCATTATCTATAATTATCCTTATCATTGTCATAACCATCCTTATTATTACTTTTATCAGTAGTGATAGTAATAATAATAATAATAATAAAGATGATGATACTACTACTAATAATAATATTAATAATAATATTAATAATGATAACAATAACAACAACGACAACAATACTAATAATATTGTTAATAGCAGTAACAATAATAATAATAATAATGATAATGATAATAATGATTATAATAATATTAATAATAATAATAACAATGGTAATGGTATTGATAATGATAATGATAATAGTAATAAAAATAATGATAACTATAACAATAATAGTAATATCAATGAATAAATAAAATAAAACAAAACAACAACAATAAAAATGATGATGATGATGATGATAATGATAATAATAATAATGATAATAATAATAAGAAGAATTATTATTACTATTAT
>NC_061843.1:13036827-13039327 GCF_019202785.1 Penaeus chinensis | reverse complement strand
TATTATTATTACTAATATTATTATTTTACTATTATTACTACTGCTATATCTACCATTACTTTCATTATCATAATACCACGCGTGCTTTTAAGGAGATAATGACCCCCTATAGAGGTCAAAGGTCACTCAGCTTCAGACCAATGGAAGGAGAGTAAGATTCTTCTCGATTATAATTACAATTAAATTTGAATAATGGTGATGGTTGGTCGTTGTTTTAATCTATTTATCAACAAAGATTTTGAATTAAAGAATGTTTAATGATTATGATAACAGAATATTCTTTTGTTCTTATCAATACAAATAGAAATATAGGACACAGAAACGCACCTGCTCAGTTATTTTCATCATTAAAATTATTTTTATCTGAATGACAGAGAGCAAGGTTTAATGACCTGATTAAGTGTCAATCCAAAAGATTTTTTTTTTTGAAATTGTATAAAAAAAAATATATACAAGCCAATGAGTAAGTAGTATTAATTCCTTAACTAAAGATAATGCAGCGTTGAAAGGTGGATATCCTTTTATATAGAAATGAAAAAATTGTGAAAAAATAGTATGCGATTTCTAGTTTAAAAATGTGTAGCTTTTTTTCATATTAACTTTGTTTTTGTTATCATAGTTATTATCATTATTGTTATTGTTATTCTCATTGTCATTATCATCGTTATTATTATTGTGATTATCATTATTATTATTGTTATTTCCCTTATTTTTGTATTATCCTTGTCCGTATTATCATTACTACTACTACTACTGCTACTTCTACTACTACTACTACTACTATTACTACTTCTATTTCTACTACTACTATTATTATTGTTGTTATTGTTGCCGTTGATGTTGGTGTTATCGCCCCCATCATTATTATTATTACTATCATCATCATCTTTATTTTGTTATCTTTTCTTCTTCTTTTCCCTTTTCTAATATTCTTGATCAGCTTCGTTGACATCACCTTCTCTTTCTTCTTTTCATTTTCCTTTCATTATTTTTCTCTCTCCCTAAAACAGGTCATATACAGTTTGGTAAATATTAAAGAGATATAAATAAATATGAGGAAATAATTTTACACGGAATTTTGGTTAAAAGTAGTATTTTTTGTTATAGTTCCAAAGAACATCATTATTTTTTTCTTCTTTTCATAGTTTATCACTTTCTTTCCTTCACTTTTTCCTTGATTTTTTCTTCGTAAATGGTCAAAGTCCTTAATTTTGCTTATATACGAATTAACTCCATTTGCAGCAAACAATGCCGATGATGGACTCTCTATCCATTACATTCGATTATTCAACCAAACAATGGACACAATATTCGACAAAAAGAAAAGCAAACAAAAACAACAACAATAACACAACAAGAATAACAACACGGCATCCTGAACTTCTTATTTATCATTCGTTAAAGAGAAAAGGTTTAATTAATTTCAACATGTGTCCGATTCCGTCCTTTCATCTCAGAAATTGAGAATAGCTGAATCCAGTTTACATTTCCAACAGGGAGTCGCAACAAACACAGAAAACATTTTATATTTATAATTCGCATTTCGAATCATCACACTATTCCACTTTGACGAAGGATATGAAGTCACTGTGATAACCAGACCAGATCTTTACTCATTTCATAAACAATTTCTTTCATGCACAGTAAAGCATTATTCGTAGGTGCAACATGCAAAATGGCAATGGTAAAAAGAAAAAGGATTTCGACGTAGAATATTTAATTGCAATGGAGAGAAGTAAAGGGGGGAAAAAATAGCTAAATTCTTTGAAGAAAATACATAAGTTGGTTGGGATGGATAATAACAGCAGCCTTCACCCCTACTCCATTTTGTTAAATTCATTAATCTTCATTGTCATTTTCTTTAACGACTTTTCTTCTTCACCATCCTTTTATTTTGTTATTTTTCTCTTTTCTTCTAACCTTTCTCCTCTTATTCTTTTACAGTTTCCTGCTTCCTCCGTTTCTCCCAATTAATTTCTTTCATATATTTTATCTCATTCCTTCGCTTTCGCTCTTCTTCATCTTCGAACTATCATCTTTTTCCAAACTTTTTATAACGTTATTATTATTACAGTTATCATTATTGCTTTTGTTGATATTGACATTATTGTTACGTTTTATTATCTATCATTATCATCGTTTTCATTATCATCTCTTTTATTTTTATCAATAGTAATATTTCATTATTCCTTTCTATTCTAGTTCCTTTCCTACTTCGCATTATTATTATTATTATTACGATATTTAACCTTCGTCTTTGGAATAATAATAACCTTTACTTCTCATATAGTTCTACTACAGACACAAACCATTTATATTTATGCTCACTTACTTTCATTGTCCTTTCACAAATTTCAAAGATTTCTATCATTCTTGTCATCTCCGTATTTGGAAGTCTGAAAGATACAAGGGTTCCCTCAGAGCTTTGACTCCAAATATAGTGGAAATAAATATTATTCTATCAGCGATGGGTGGTAGGTTAAGTTCTGACCTCATGTTT
>NC_061843.1:13029327-13031827 GCF_019202785.1 Penaeus chinensis | reverse complement strand
TCGATACCTTACAAGGGTGCTGGAGCGTCTTTAGGAAGGAAATCAGACTGCCAATTGTTTTTTTTTAGCTTCGTTTGACTCTTCAAAACTAATGTTAGATTCGTTTGTTTTTTTTCATTGTTTATTAACCATTTTTTGTGTATATTTTCCAGTAAGGGAGAGAAGTAAATAAGGTAATAAGATAAATTAATAAATTAATGGGAAAGAGAAAATGAGAGAGCAAGACGAGCGAGGAGAAAGAGGAATAAGAAATATAAAGATGATTAAGTAGTATAGAGAAAAGGAATTAGGATAGGGGAGAAGAAAGATTTGGAAAGAAGCACAAACACACACAAACAAACGGAAAGAAGAGAGAGAGAGAGAGGAGAGAGAGAGATAGAGAGAGAGAGAGGAGAGAGAGAGAGAGAGAGAGAGAGAGGAGAGAGAGAGAGAGGCGAACAGACAGACAGACAAACGGACAAACAGACAGGTAGACAAACGGACAAACAGACAGGTAGACAAACTATCAAACAGACAGTAACAAACTATCAAACAGACAGGTAGGACAAACGGACAAACTGACAGGCAGACAAACTATCAAACAGACAGTAGACAAACTATCAAACAGACAGGCAGGACAAACGGACAAACATACAGGTAGACAAACTATCAAACAGACAGGTAGGACAAACGGACAAACTGACAGGCAGGCAAACGGACAAACAGCAGGTAGACAAACGGACAAACAGCAGGTAGACAAACGGACAAACTGACAGGCAGGCAAACGGACAAACAGGACAGGTAGACAAACGGACAAACTGACAGGCAGACAAACTATCAAACAGACAGTAGACAAACTATCAAACAGACAGGCAGACAAACTATCAAACAGACAGGCAACAAACGGACAAACAGACAGGAAGACAAACGGACAAACAGGACAGGTAGACAAACGACAAACATACAGGTAGACAAACTATCAAACAGACAGTAGACAAACTATCAAACAGACAGGCAGACAAACTATCAAACAGACAGTAGACAAACTATCAAACAGACAGGCAGACAAACGGACAAACAGACAGGCTGACAAACGGACAAACTGACAGGCAGACAAACTATCAAACAGACAGACAGACATTCTAATCACAAGTTCGAAAACCTGATAAGACGCGCTTTCATCGTGTCAGAAGATACCTGTCTAAAGGTGATCTAATTAGCCAGGTAGTTAGCCGAAACGACAGGTGCAATAGTATATAATGCAATTACGCAGATGCTTCCTCTCGTGTTGCATTTGTCAGTGCGGTCAATTCGTGCTAGGAAAGCGTCATATTTAATTAGGAAAAGGAAATTCCCGAGCAGGGCATGATAAAAGCAATGCGTGAAGGAAGTATAAATGTTGGTATCTTGTGCGTCGTTGTCAGGTCATCGCGTTCGATACCTTACCAAGGGTGTGGAGCGTCTTTAGGAAGGAAATCAGACTGCCAATTGTTTTTTTTTTTTTTTTTTTTTTTTTTTTTTTTTTTTTTTTTTTTTTTTTTTTTTTTTTTTATCTATCTCTTGCAATAGTAATTCCCAAGAATCTTATCTTCATTTTTATCTTTATCATTATTATCATCACTATTATTATCGTTAGTCATTATTACTATTATTATTATTATTATTATTGTTTTTATTGTTATTACCAATGGTCAACATTACTAGTCATTATTATCATCATTAACATCATAATCATCATAATTGCTATTATTTGTATTATGTTATCATTATCAATATTATTATTATTATTATTATCATTATCATCATTATTACTATTATCATTATCATTATTATTATTATCTTTATTTTTATTATCATCGTTATTATTATCATTATTTTTGTATTATCATTATTGTTATGATGATGATTATTATTATTATTATTATTACATTATTATTATTATTATTATTATCATTATCGTTATTATTGTTATTATTATTATCATTATCGTTATTATTACTATCATTATCGTTATTATTACTATCATTATCTTTATCATTCTGAACATCATTATCATTATTTCATTATCGTTATTATTGTTGTTACTATTATCATGATAGTGAATGATACTTATTGATAATATCATTATCATCATTACTATTATTATTGCAATTAATATAATTTTCGTTACCATTATTTTGATTATCATTATTATGATTGATATAATTATTTTTAATACTACTGTTATTATCATTATCATTAATATTATTATTGTTGTTGTTATTATTACTATTATTATTGTTATTATTGTTATTATTATCATTATTATTGTTGTAGTTATTATGTTATTATAGTTATTATTATCATTATTCTGATTTTCATCATTATTACTGTTATGTTTAATAATACTATCATTACTATTATTATTACCATTATCATAATGTTTATTATTATGATTGATATTACTATTGTTATTGTCACTATTTCTATTTTTTTATTTTTATTCTTGATTTCATTAACAACATTATTATCATCATGATCA
>NC_061843.1:12996827-13004327 GCF_019202785.1 Penaeus chinensis | reverse complement strand
ATCTAAAACTCTCAGATTCATTCATTCCTCTTAAAGGTAATATTAAAAGCATCTGAAACCCCTTTTTAAAACTTCTCGCTGCTCAATGCCCGAATTTTAGGGATCACCAACTTATACACCCTTACAGCAAAAGGGAACTACTACAACTTCCCTTATAAGAAAAAAAAAACAGCTATAAAACTACAACCGGGCCTTAAAAAGCATTTGAAGGTCTACAACTACCACCAACCTCAACCCACAACTCGAAGAACACCTTTTAAAACTACCTTTTCGAAGTCTGCGATTTAAATCCTCCGAAACCATCACAATCACCAGTTAGAGTGTCCATTATATATATATATATATATATATATATATATATATATATATATATTTTTTTTTTTTTTTATATAGAACTTGGTTATCACCTCATCGTTTTATAACCCTTCATTGTCCCGTTTAGAATTATCACTTCTAATTAAACTCTCCCGACCCTCTCTGCCTACCCAACTAAACAAGAAGAAAAAAAAAAAAGATGAAATAATATATGAAAAATAATTATTATGTTATAATGATGATGATGACAGTGATGATTTTGACAATGCTGGTGATTATAAAGACACTAAGGATGACAATAATAACAACAACAATACAAATAATGAGGATGGTAATGATAATAATAATCAGGGCAGTTCTTATCGTTATCATTATTGTTAATATTAACATAATGGCAATAACAATACTTATAATATTATTGATATTGATAATGTTATCGATAATAGTAATACAAGTAATGAGGATATGATTATAATAATGATAATCATAATAGTAGTGGTTATGATAAGATTGATAAAGATAATGATAAGAATGATAATGATATGATTATAATAATGATAATCATAATAGTAGTGGTTATGATAAGATTGATAAAGATAATGATAATAACAATAATAATGATAATTATAATAACAATAACAATGATAATTGTTATTATTATCATTGTCATATACATTTTTTTTCTCTTTATTTCTTTTCATCTCTTAATGCATCCCACTATCTACCAATTTATTTCCATTATCAAAGCCTTCAGCGCAGAAGGACGTGTGGCCTCCCAGACGCTCCTCCGCGGCGCCGGTCTCCTTGATCGGTCCGACGAGCAGACCCGTCGAGCCCAGCCGTCGCACGCTCTTCCCTGGGCTCCTCCTCCTTGGATACCTTCTTCCTGGGCTCCTCCTCTCTGGTGTCTTGCTTCCTGGGTTCCTCCTCTCTTGTGTCTTGCTTCCTGGGTTCCTCCTCTCTTGTGTCTTGCTTCCTGGGTTCCTCCTCTCTTGTGTCTTGCTTCCTGGGTTCCTCCTCCCTGGTGTCTTGCTTCATGGGTTCCTCCTCTCTTGTGTCTTGCTTCCTGGGTTCCTCCTCCCTGGTGTCTTGCTTCCTGGGTTCCTCCTCCCTGGTGTCTTGCTTCCTGGGTTCCTCCTCCCTGGTGTCTTCCTCCTTCCTGGGTTCCCCCTCTCTGGTGTCTTGCTTCCTGGGTTCCTCCTCCCTGGTGTCTTGCTTCCTGGGTTCCTCCTCTCTTGTGTCTTGCTTCCTGGGTTCCTCCTCCCTGGTGTCTTGCTTCCTGGGTTCCTCCTCCCTGGTGTCTTGCTTCCTGGGTTCCTCCTCTCTTGTGTCTTGCTTCCTGGGTTCCTCCTCTCTGGTGTCTTGCTTCCTGGGTTCCTCCTCCCTGGTGTCTTCCTCCTTCCTGGGTTCCTCCTCTCTGGTGTATTGCTTCCTGGGTTCCTCCTCTCTGGTGTCTTGCTTCCTGGGTTCCTCCTCCCTGGTGTCTTGCTTCCTGGGTTCCTCCTCTCTTGTGTCTTGCTTCCTGGGTTCCTCCTCCCTGGTGTCTTGCTTCCTGGGTTCCTCCTCTCTGGTGTCTTGCTTCCTGGGTTCCTCCTCTCTTGTGTCTTGCTTCCTGGGTTCCTCCTCTCTTGTGTACTGCTTCCTGGGTTCCTCCCCTCTTGTGTCTTGCTTCCTGGGTTCCTCCTCTCTTGTGTCTTGCTTCCTGGGTTCCTCCTCTCTTGTGTACTGCTTCCTGGGTTCCTCCTCCCTGGTGTCTTCCTCCTTCCTGGGTTCCTCCTCTCTGGTGTCTTGCTTCCTGGGCTCCTCCTTCCTGGTGTCTTCCTCCTTCCTGGGTTCCTCCTCTCTGGTGTCTTGCTTCCTGGGTTCCTCCTCTCTTGTGTCTTGCTTCCTGGGCTCCTCCTTCCTGGTGTCTTCCTCCTTCCTGGGTTCCTCCTCTCTTGTGTCTTGCTTCCTGTGTTCCTGCTCTCTGGTGTCTTGCTTCCTGGGTTCCTCCTCTCTTGTGTCTTGCTTCCTGGGTTCCTCCTCCCTGGTGTCTTCCTCCTTCCTGGGTTCCTCCTCCCTGGTGTCTTCCTCCTTCCTGGGTTCCTCCTCTCTGGTGTCTTGCTTCCTTGGTTCCTCCTCTCTTGTGTCTTGCTTCCTGGGTTCCTCCTCCCTGGTGTCTTCCTCCTTCCTGGGTTCCTCCTCCCTGGTGTCTTCCTCCTTCCTGGGTTCCTCCTCTCTTGTGTCTTGCTTCCTGGGTTCCTCCACTCTGGTGTCTTGCTTCCTGGGTTCCTCCTCCCTGGTGTCTTGCTTCCTGGGTTCCTCCTCTCTGGTGTCTTGCTTCTTGGGTTCCTCCTCTCTGGTGTCTTGCTTCCTGGGTTCCTCCTCTCTTGTGTCTTGCTTCCTGGGCTCATCCTCTCTTGTGTCTTGCTTCCTGGGTTCCTCCTCTCTGGTGTCTTGCTTCCTGCATTCCTCCTCTCTTGTGTCTTGCTTCCTGGGTTCCTCCTCTCTTGTGTCTTGCTTCCTGGGCTCCTCCTCCCTGGTGTCTTCCTCCTTCCTGGGTTCCTCCTCTCTTGTGTCTTGCTTCCTGGGTTCCTCCTCCCTGGTGTCTTCCTCCTTCCTGGGTTCCTCCTCTCTGGTGTCTTCCTCCTTCCTGGGTTCCTCCTCTCTTGTGTCTTGCTTCCTGGGTTCCTCCTCTCTTGTGTCTTGCTTCCTGGGTTCCTCCTCTCTTGTGTCTTGCTTCCTGGGTTCCTCCTCCCTGGTATCTTACTTCCTGGGTTCCTCCTCTCTGGTGTCTTGCTTCCTGGGTTCCTCCTCTCTTGTGTCTTGCTTACTGGGTTCCTCCTCTCTTGTGTCTTGCTTCCTGGGTTCCTCCTCTCTTGTGTCTTGCTTCCTGGGTTCCTCCTCCCTGGTATCTTACTTCCTGGGTTCCTCCTCTCTGGTGTCTTGTTTCCTGGGTTCCTCCTCTCTTGTGTCTTGCTTCCTGGGTTCCTCCTCTCTGGTGTCTTGCTTCCTTAATTTATCCCACTATCTATCAATTTATTCCTGTTATAAAAGCCTTCAGCGCAGAAGGACGTGTGGCCTCCCAGACGCTCCTCCGCGGCGCCGGTCTCCTTGATCGGTCCGACGAGCAGACCCTTCGAGCCCAGCCGTCGCACGCTCTTCCCTGGGCTCCTCCTCCTTGGATACCTCCTCCTTGGGCCTCTCCTCCGTGGATACCTTCTTTCTGGGTTCCTCCTCTCATGTGTCTTGCTTCCTGGGTTCCTCCTCCCTGGTGTCTTGCTTCCTAGGTTCCTCCTCTCTGGTGTCTTGCTTCCTGTGTTCCTCCTCCCTGGTGTCTTGCTTCCTAGGTTCCTCCTCTCTTGTGTCTTGCTTCCTGGGTTCCTCCTCCCTGGTGTCTTGCTTCCTTGATTCCTCCTCTCTAGTGTCTTGCTTCCTGGGTTCCTCCTCTCTGGTGTCTTGCTTCCTGGGTTCCTCCTCTCTGGTGTCTTGCTTCCTGGGTTCCTCCTTCCTGGTCTCTTCCTCCTTTCTGGGTTCCTCCTCCCTGGTGTCTTCCTCCTTCCTGGGTTCCTCCTCTCTGGTGTCTTCCTCCTTCCTGGGTTCCTCCTCCTGGTGTCTTCCTCCTTCCTGGGTTCCTCCTCCCTGGTGTCTTCCTCCTTCCTGGGTTCCTCCTCCCTGGTGTCTTCTCTTCCTGGGTTCCTCCTCTCTGGTGTCTTGCTTCCTGGGTTCCTCCTCCCTGGTGTCTTCCTCCTTCCTGGGTTCCTCCTCTCTGGTGTCTTGCTTCCTGGGTTCCTCCTCCCTGGTGTCTTCCTCCTTCCTGGGTTCCTCCTCCCTGGTGTCTTCCTCCTTCCTGGGTTCCTCCTCCCTGGTGTCTTCCTCCTTCCTGGGTTCCTCCTCCCTGGTGTCTTCCTCCTTCCTGGGTTCCTCCTCCCTGGTGTCTTCCTCCTTCCTGGGTTCCTCCTCTCTGGTGTCTTGCTTCCTGGGTTCCTCCTTCTGGTGTCTTCCTCCTTCCTGGGTTCCTCCTCTCTGGTGTCTTCCTCCTTCCTGGGTTCCTCCTCCTTGGTGTCTTCCTCCTTCCTGGGCTCCTCCTCCCTGGTGTCTTCCTCCTTCCTGGGTTTCCTCCTCTCTGGTGTCTTGCTTCCTGGGTTCTCCTCCTGGTGTCTCCTCCTTCTGGGCTTCCTCCTCCCTGGTGTCTTCCTCCTTCCTGGTTCCCTCCTCCCTTGGTGTCTTCCTCCTTCCTGGGTTCCTCCTCTCTGGTGTCTTGCTTCCTGGGTTCCTCCTTCCTGGTGTCTCTCGCTTCCTGGGTTCCTCCTCCCTGGTGTCTTCCTCCTTCCTGGGTTCCTCCCTCTGGTGTCTTTCTTCCTGGGTTCCTCCTTCCTGGTGTCTTCCTCCTTCCTGGGTTCCTCCTCCCTGGTGTCTTCCTCCTTCCTGGGCTCCTCCTCCCCTGGTGTCTTCCTCCTTCCTGGGTTCCTCCTCCCTGGTGTCTTGCTTCCTGGGTTCCTCCTCTCTGGTGTCTTGCTCTCCTGGGTTCCTCCTCCTGGTGTCTTCCTCCTTCCTGGGTTCCTCCTCCCTGGTGTCTTCCTCCTTCCTGGGTTCCTCCTCTCTGGTGTCTTGCTTCCTGGGTTCCTCCTCCCTGGTGTCTTCCTCCTTCCTGGGTTCCTCCTCCCTGGTGTCTTCCTCCTTCCTGGGTTCCTCCTCTCTGGTGTCTTCCTCCTTCCTGGGTTCCTCCTCCCTGGTGTCTTCCTCCTTCCTGGGTTCCTCCTCCCTGGTGTCTTCCTCCTTCCTGGGTTCCTCCTCTCTGGTGTCTTCCTCCTTCCTGGGTTCCTCCTCCCTGGTGTCTTCCTCCTTCCTGGGTTCCTCCTCCTGGTGTCTTCCTCCTTCCTGGGTTCCTCCTCCCTGGTGTCTTCCTCCTTCCTGGGTTCCTCCTCCCTGGTGTCTTCCTCCTTCCTGGGTTCCTCCTCCCTGGTGTCTTCCTCCTTCCTGGGTTCCTCCTCCCTGGTGTCTTCCTCCTTCCTGGGTTCCTCCTCTCTGGTGTCTTGCTTCCTGGGTTCCTCCTCCCTGGTGTCTTCCTCCTTCCTGGGTTCCTCCTCCCTGGTGTCTTCCTCCTTCCTGGGTTCCTCCTCTCTGGTGTCTTCCTCCTTCCTGGGTTCCTCCTTCCTGGTGTCTTCCTCCTTCCTGGGTTCCTCCTCCCTGGTGTCTTCCTCCTTCCTGGGCTTCCTCCTCCCTGGTGTCTTCCTCCTTCCTGGGTTCCTCCTCCCTGGTGTCTTCCTCTTCCTGGGTTCCTCCTCCCTGGTGTCTTCCTCCTTCCTGGGTTCCTCCTCTCTGGTGTCTTGCTTCCTGGGTTCCTCCTCCCTGGTGTCTTCCTCCTTCCTGGGTTCCTCCTCTCTGGTGTCTTCCTCCTTCCTGGGTTCCTCCTCCCTGGTGTCTTCCTCCTTCCTGGGTTCCTCCTCCCTGGTGTCTTCCTCCTTCCTGGGTTCCTCCTTCCTGGTGTCTTCCTCCTTCCTGGGTTCCTCCTCTCTGGTGTCTTCCTCCTTCCTGGGTTCCTCCTCCCTGGTGTCTTCCTCCTTCCTGGGTTCCTCCTCTCTGGTGTCTTGCTTCCTGGGTTCCTCCTCCCTGGTGTCTTCCTCCTTCCTGGGTTCCTCCTCCCTGGTGTCTTCCTCCTTCCTGGGTTCCTCCTCCCTGGTGTCTTCCTCCTTCCTGGGTTCCTCCTCTCTGGTGTCTTCCTCCTTCCTGGGTTCCTCCTCCCTGGTGTCTTCCTCCTTCCTGGGTTCCTCCTCTCTGGTGTCTTCCTTCCTGGGTTCCTCCTCCCTGGTGTCTTCCTCCTTCCTGGGTTCCTCCTCCTGGTGTCTTCGCTTCCTGGGTTCCTCCTCCCTGGTGTCTTCCTCCTTCCTGGGTTCCTCCTCCCTGGTGTCTTCCTCCTTCCTGGGTTCCTCCTCCCTGGTGTCTTCCTCCTTCCTGGGTTCCTCCTCTCTGGTGTCTTGCTTCCTGGGTTCCTCCTTCCTGGTGTCTTCCTCCTTCCTGGGTTCCTCCTCCCTGGTGTCTTCCTCCTTCCTGGGTCCTCCTCTCTTTCTTGCTTCCTGGTTCCTCCTCTGGGCTCTCCTTCCGGGTTCCTCCCTCTGGGTCTTCCTCTTCCTGGGTCCTCTCCTCTTCTTGGTTCTCTCCTCCTGGTGTCTTCCTCTTCCTGGGTTCCTCCTCTCTGGTGTCTTGCTTCCTGGGTTCCTCCTTCCTGGGTCTTCCTCCTTCCTGGGTTTCCTCCTCCTTGGTGTCTTCCTCCTTCCTGGGTTCCTCTCTCCTGGTGTCTTCCTCCTTCCTGGGTTCCTCCTTCCTGGTGTCTTCTCCTTCCTGGGTTCCTCCTCCCTGGTGTCTTCCTCCTTCCTGGGCTTCCTCCTCCTGGTGTCTTCCTCCTTCCTGGTTCCTCCTCCTGGTGTCTTCTTCCTGGTTCCTCCTCCTGGTGTTCCTCCTTCCCTGGGTTTCTCCTTCCTGGTGTTCCTCCTGGGTCCTCCTCTGGTGTCTTCCTCCTTCCTGGGTTCCTCCTCTCTGGTGTCTTGCTTCCTGGGTTCCTCCTCCCTGGTGTCTTCCTCCTTCCTGGGTTCCTCCTCCCTGGTGTCTTCCTCCTTCCTGGGTTCCTCCTCCCTGGTGTCTTCCTCCTCCTGGGTTCCTCCTCCCTGGTGTCTTCCTCCTTCCTGGGTTCCTCCTCCCTGGTGTCTTCCTCCTTCCTGGGTTCCTCCTCCCTGGTGTCTTCCTCCTTCCTGGGTTCCTCCTCCCTGGTGTCTTCCTCCTCCTGGGTTCCTCCTCCCTGGTGTCTTCCTCCTTCCTGGGCTCCTCCTCCCTGGTGTCTTCCTCCTTCCTGGGTTCCTCCTCCCTGGTGTCTTCCTCCTTCCTGGGCTCCTCCTCCCTGGTGTCTTCCTCCTTCCTGGGCTCCTCCTCCCTGGTGTCTTCCTCCTTCCTGGGTTCCTCCTCCCTGGTGTCTTCCTCCTTCCTGGGTTCCTCCTCTCTGGTGTCTTGCTTCCTGGGTTCCTCCTTCCTGGTGTCTTCCTCCTTCCTGGGTTCCTCCTCTCTGGTGTCTTCCTCCTTCCTGGGTTCCTCCTCCCTGGTGTCTTCCTCCTTCCTGGGCTCCTCCTCCCTGGTGTCTTCCTCCTTCCTGGGTTCCTCCTCCCTGGTGTCTTCCTCCTTCCTGGGTTCCTCCTCTCTGGTGTCTTGCTTCCT
>NC_061843.1:12984327-12989327 GCF_019202785.1 Penaeus chinensis | reverse complement strand
ACCCCTCCAAACATAGAAAACGAGACTCGGCCACTCACTAACAAACCCTGCGTATTTCTCTAACATGAATTATGTATGTTTCAAGTTTAACATAGCGTAGCCCCTGTAACTTATGCGCAAGTTATGTACACTTTAGAACTAGCGAATTCTAAATGAGCATCAACTTCCGTCAAGGAGGAGTTTCGAAATTATACATAATTATTAGAGCTTCATTATCTAGACATTTCGATTATTATTATTTGTATCATTTTGTTCTTGCTAGAATTATCACGATTAATGTATTTTTTATTGTTGTTGCATTATTATTATTGTCACTATTACATTTGCTTTTGGTGTTATTATTATTATAATTATTATTATTATTATTATTATTATTATTATTATTATTATTATTATTATTATTATTATTATTATTATCATTTTTATTATTATTATTATTATTACAATGATAACAATTATAATTATCATTATTAATACTACTACTACTATTATTATCATGATTATTATCATTATTATTATTATCATCATCAATACCATCATCATTATTATTATTATCATTAACAATATGCTAATAATAATAGTTATTATTATTATCATTGTTATTATTACTGCTATCTTTATTGTTACTAGTAGTAGTAGTAGTAGTATCATCATCATCACTATTATTAGCATTGTTATTGTCATTATTGTTGTTATTATTATTATTATTATTATTATCATTATTATCATTATTATTATCATTATCAATATTATTATTATTATTATTATTATTATCACCATCATCACTTTTATTATAAATGCCCATACTCACCATCATTATCAATATTATTAACCTTATATAATAATTTTCATCATAACCATCATCATCATTGTTATCACAATTATTACCAGTAGTAGTAGTAGTAGTTATAGCAGGATTAGCAGTATTTATAGAATTAATATCAATATAATTATTGGTATCATTATTACTATTGTTATTTCATTACTGAACGTCCTAACATTAGCCATGGTACGAATTAAATCCCATAAGGAAATTATGATTGATTAACATGCCATTAAAAAAAGTTACGAAAGATTGAGGGAAAGGCTCATTCATCTGCATACTAACTTTGAACGAAACAAAAAGGAAATTTGATCTTCTTTATGTAAATATTACAAGATAATGGATTGCTAAATGAGACACTTTCTTGTCATATTAAGATCTTTGAAGAAAAAAAATTAAATGTTTTGCTTATCTTGTCTTATTAATGGATGTTATAATGGTATATTTTAATGGGTAGTGGTTATTACTATTATATAATTACTTGTTATTCCTTTCATTATTATCTATGCTACCTCTATTATTCCTCCTTCTCCTCCTCCTCATCATCATCATCATCATCATCATCATCACCATCATCATCATCATCATCATCATCATCATCTTCACCATCATCATCATCTTCACCATCATCTTCACCATCATTATAATCATCATCTTCACCATCACCATCACCATCATCATAATCAGTAATAACTATATTATTCTTCCTCCTATTTATTGTTAAACTTACCACCCTCATTAATCATTGGCTGTTCTCTCTATACCAAACCTTTTAGTAAGAGCAAGTGTAATATTACCTTCATTGTAATTTAGTAACAAAAAAAAAAAAAAAATTAAAACACAAAAAACACTAATAACGACAATTATATGAATAACAAATACAAACCTCTGAATGGCAACAGTCGCAAAAAAAAAGTAATACAAATATGTACATAAATACCATCGACAAATACTACTATCAAACAAAGAGCAAATAAAAAGAGAAAAAAAAAACTGAACGGCTAATATGAATAACGTAAAAAAAAACACAATAACAGCAGAGAAAAAAAACAAAAAAAAAAGAAAACACAAACGCAAAAACAGTAAAAACAATAGTGAAAATATTGTCATCATCGCAACCAAAACAAAAACTTCAAGCAAAGACAATACGACCACCAACGGCAACATCAACAACAACGAAATTATCCCCAAACAACAAAAATAAACGAAAATAAACCTCAACAACACCATCCCCCCTTCCCACCCACCCCCTCCTACTTTTACCCTACCCCCACTGTAAAAAAAAAAAAAAAAAAAAAAAAAAAAAAAAAAAAAAAAAAAAAAAAAAATCTTCAGATGTAAATTGATTTTCTTAACACTCGGGCCCTTAATCACTGGCGCCGAGAATCTAGTAAAACGAAGCTGGAATCCGTCGTCAAGTAAACACTTCATTGATCTACCTGAAGCAGCAGCAGGTGTCTTTGTAATTAATTAAAAGAAAAGAGGACTGATATTTAAGAACGAGTGACACGTTGCTGTCAAAATATCTCGGGGTGATTAAGTTTGGTGGGAGGGGGAGGGGGAAGGGGGGAGGGGGGATAGAAAGGGGGGGGAGGGGGGATGGAAAGGGGGAGGAGGTGATGGAAAGGGGGAGGAGGGGGAAAGGGGATGGAAAGGGGGGGCTGGGAGGGAGGAAGTGGAAAGGGGATGGAAAGGGAGGATGGAGGGGGAGGAGGGGAAAAGGGGATAGAAAGGGGGGGGGGGGGAGAAACCTGCAGTAGGGTGGAATGGTGGGGTTGCTAAGGAGAGGGTAGGGTGGCGAAGGAGCTGGGGTGGAGGGGAAGGGAATGGGGGAGGTTGGGGTAGGGGTGGAGTGATGAGGGAGAGGGGAGGTGGGAAGAAAAAAAAAAAGGTTAAGGGGTAGAGTAAAGAAAGGGATAGACTTAGGAAGATAAAAGGGAAAACAAAGGAGAGAAGGAAGGATTGGGAGGGAAGGGGAGTGGGATGATATATAGATGGGGGAGGGGGGGGGGAGGGGGGGAAAAGAATGAGAAGACGGAGGAGATGAGACCATGAGTCTTGGCTGGGAACCGAGAATGGGGAGAAGAATAAGTCGAAGACAAAGGAATAAAGGAATTAATAGGGAGTAGGGATAAGGGAATGAATAGGGAGTAGGGATAAGGGAATTGATAGGGATAAGGCAATTGATAGGGAGTAGGGATAAGGGAATGAATAGGGAGTAGGGATAAGGGAATGAATATGGAGTAAGGATAAGGGAATGAATAGGGAGTAAGGATAAGGGAATGAATAGGGAGTAGGGATAAGGGAATTGATAGGGAGTAAGGATAAGGGAATGAATAGGGAGTAGGGATAAGGGAATTGATAGGGAGTAGGGATAAGGGAATGAATAGGGAGTAGGGATAAGGGAATGAATAGGGAGTAGGAATAAGGGAATGAATAGGGAGTAGGGATAAGGGAATGAATAGGGAGTAGGGATAAGGGAATGAATAGGGAATAGGGATAAGGGAATGAATAGGGAGTAGGGATAAGGGAATGAATAGGGAGTAGGGATAAGGGAATGAATAGGGAGTAAGGATAAGGGAATGAATAGGGAGTAGGGATAAGGGAATGAATATGGAGTAAGGATAAGGGAATGAATAGGGAGTAAGGATAAGGGAATGAATAGGGAGTAGGGATAAGGGAATTGATAGGGAGTAAGGATAAGGGAATGAATAGGGAGTAGGGATAAGGGAATTGATAGGGAGTAGGGATAAGGGAATGAATAGGGAGTAGGAATAAGGGAATGAATAGGGAGTAGGGATAAGGGAATGAATAGGGAGTAGGGATAAGGGAATGAATAGGGAGTAAGGATAAGGGAATGAATAGGGAGTAGGGATAAGGGAATGAATAGGGAGTAAGGATAAGGGAATGAATAGGGAGTAAGGATAAGGGAATGAATAGGGAGTAAGGATAAGGGAATGAATAGGGAGTAAGGATAAGGGAATTGATAGGGAGTAGGGATAAGGGAATGAATAGGGAGTAGGGATAAGGGAATGAATAGGGAGTAGGGATAAGGGAATTGATAGGGAGTAAGGATAAGGGAATGAATAGGGAGTAAGGATAAGGGAATTGATAGGGAGTAGGGATAAGGGAATGAATAGGGAGTAAGGATAAGGGAATTGATAGGGAGTAGGGATAAGGGAATGAATAGGGAGTAAGGATAAGGGAATGAATAGGGAGTAAGGATAAGGGAATGAATAGGGAGTAAGGATAAGGGAATTGATAGGGAGTAGGGATAAGGGAATGAATAGGGACTAGGGATAAGGGAATGAATAGGGAATAGGGATAAGGGAATGAATAGGGAGTAGGGATAATGTTAAGTATTGAGGGTATGAGGATAGGTATGAGGAAGGGATTAGGGTATAAGGGCAACAAGGAGAGCGAACTGACGAAAGAGAAAGATGGAGGATAAAGGGAAGGAATAGAGACATGGCGTTGGAGAAACAGAGAGAGCGATAAAAGTGGATAAGGGATAAAATCGGATGAGGATAGGAAATGAGGATATAAGGGAAGAGAGAATAGAGCCGAAAAAGAAAAAAAAAAAGAAAAATGAAAAACAAGGAAAAGTCTTCAATTCATTTATTTAACAAATACAACAAACGCAATGAAAATAAGATCAGAATAAATAAACTGATACAGATGTGAAATAAACGGACGATGAAATTTCAAAACCGGCGGAAGTTTATGGATTTAATAGAAGGAAGAAGATTGATAAGAATAGAGAGAATAATATACAAGGAAGAAAGAATAAGAGATACATGAACAAAATATTAACAAATTAGATACTTAAATTCCTGAACGAAAGAAAGGCGGAATATGAGAAGAAAAAAAAAGTACATATTCACAGCACCCACTCTATCTCTGTACGGGTATGGATATATATGTGTGTATATATATATATATATATATATATATATATATATATATATATATATAGTTATATATATATACATACACTTATATATATATATATATATATATATATATATATATATATATATATATATATATACATGTATGTGTATATATAATGTGTGTGTGTGTGTGTGTGTGTGTATATATATGTATATATACATATATATATATATATATATATATATATATATATATATGTATGTATGTATGTGTGTGTGTGTAT
>NC_061843.1:12939810-12944227 GCF_019202785.1 Penaeus chinensis | reverse complement strand
CTCCACCCCCTTTTCCTCTCCCTCTCTTCTCCTCTTCTCTCCTCTCTCTACTCCCCTCTCTCTCTCCCTCTTCTCTCTCTCTCGTCCCTCCCCTTCCCCCCCCCCTCCCTCCCCCCCCCTCCCTCCCCTCCCTCCTCCTACTCTCCTCTCTCTTTCCTCTTCTCTCCTTTTCCCTCTCCTCTCTCTCCTCTCCTCTTGCCTGTTGTCTCCCTCCTTCTCTCTAAAAATTTATTTTTATGATGTGGACCCCCCGTCGTGCCCCCCTGGGGCTTCATTTTTTCAGTTTGGTTTTTCGGATGCGTAACATTTTCTTTTCTGGTTAAAGAGAGAAGAAGAGAGAGAGAGGGAGAGAGAGAAGATGAGAGGGGGGAGACAGACAGATTGAGAGACAGACAGACAGAGAGGAGACAGACAGATTGAGAGACAGACAGACAACAAGAGGGACAGAAGTTGGGACAGACAACAGACGAAAGAAGGAAAAAACAATTGAGAGACAGACAGAGACACAAACTTACCTACTTACCTAACTCTTCTTGTGCATGCCCCCCCCCCCCCTCTTTCCCACATATTTCTTCACTGCTCTTTCTCCCTCCCTCTCTCTCTCTCTTTCTCCCTCTCTCTCTCTCTCTCTCTCTCTCTCTCTCTCTCTCTCTCTCTCTCTCTCTCTTTCTCTCTCTCTCTCTCTTTCATGTCTTCTTCCTCCTTTTTTATCTAAGCTTTTTGCAATCTTTGAACATTCTCTTTCTTCTCCTCACCGACACTCCCTTTTTGCTTGTGCGTTCGTCTTCTCTCATCCTCTCCATCCCCTCCTCTGCTCCCATTCCTTTTCCTTCCTTTCCTTTTCTTCTTTATCGTTTCTTCTTACTCTCCTTATTTTTTTTATCATTGTTTTTTCCCTTTTTTTCTCCCTCTTCCCTTTCTCCTTTTTCTTCTCCTCCCTCCATCCTCTCCTCTCCATTCCCCTCCTTATTCTTCCTTATTTTCCCCCATTCCTTCCTTCCATCTCCTTCTCTTCTCCCCCTCCCCCACGTCTCCCCCCCCCCCCCCCAACCTTGTACCTGCTTCTCTGTCTTCCATTACCTGCCTCCCTCCCTCACTCTCTCCCACTACCTGTGCTTGCTCCACCGCGCCTGTTTTTTACCTGCTTGCAGCATTTGTCCGTTCCTCTCTCTCTCTCTCTCTCTCTCTCTCTCTCTCTCTCTCTCTCTCTCTCTCTCTCTCTCTCTCTCTCTCTCTCTCTCTCATTCTCTCTGTCTCTCTGTCTCTCGATCTGCCTATCGATCTATTGCTCTTTCTATCTGTCTATTTATCTCTATCTCTCTCTATCCATCTTATTTTTTTCTTTTCTCCATCTCTCTTTCGGCTCGTCCTTCTCCTTTCCGCCGCTTCCTTCGCCATCCCATACCTCCCCCTTCCCTACCCCTCTGCCTTCCTCCTCCATCCCCCAACACGTCCTCCCTCCCTCCTTGTCTCTCCTTCCTTCCCCCACCTCATTCCTCCCTCCTCCCTTCATCTCTCCTCCCTTCTCTCTCCCTCTCTCTTCCCCTCATCACCTCCTTCCTCCTCCTCCCTCCTTCTGCCTCCCTCCTTCTGCCTCCCTCCCCTCTTTCTCTCTCGTTCCTCCCTCCTCCCTCCCTCCCTCCTCCCTCCGTCTCTCCTCCTTCCTCCCTTCTCCAACACCCAACCCTCAGCTTCTCATACCTCCCCCCATCACCCCCATCCCCTTCCTCCCTCCTTCCTCCCCCTCCTCCTGCCTCCCTTCCTTCTTCTTCTCCCTTCTCCCTCCTCTCCTCCTCCCTCCTCCCTCCTCCCTTCCTCCTACCTATCTCCTCTCCTCCCCCTCCTCCTGCCTCCCTTCCTCTCCTCCTCCTGCCTCCCTCCTCCCTCCTCCCTCCTCCCCCCTTCCCCTCCCCCCCCCCCCCCCCCCCCCCCCCCCCTTCATCTCAAGGTCATCAAGCCGCGTCATCTCGGAGAGTCACTTCTTCTGATCCGGACGGAATGTTTGAATGATAAAAATGATAAAGCATAATATGATAAAGAAGAGGAAGAAGATAGATGATGATAATGGAAATGAGCCTGAAGAAAATGATGATCTTGATGATAAAGATAATGTAGAAGTTACAGAAGAAGAAAGAAGATGTAAGGAAGTCGAGAACAGACAAAATAGAAAGAAAAGATGATGATTTCGCTAAAGAATTTGAGAGAAAAAAGAAAAGGAAATAGAAGACGAAGAAGATAAAAAGAGTGTGACGATAGTGATGATGACGTAATAATGATGACGATAATATGACGTAATATTGATGACGATGATGATGACGTAATAATGATGACGATGATATGACGTAATAATGATGACGATGATGATGACGTAATAATGATGCCAATGATGATGACGATGATGATGACGTAATAATGATGACGATAATGATGACGTAATAAAGATGACGATGGTGATAACGTAATAATGAAGACGATGATGATGACGTAATAATGATGACGATGATGATGACGTAATGGATATGATGAAGACGATGATGATGCACTGATTATGATGATGATGACGTAATGATCAGAGTGATGGTAACGACTTTTGTGATTCTGATAATGATCCCGTAATCAAATCGATGACGTAATGATCATGATAACGATGGTGACGTAATGGTCATCGTGGTGACGTGGTGAGGGTGATGATATGATGACATGAATGACGATATGGTGATGACCTTTTCTATCCCTTTTTTATCTCTTTTTTGGTTCATATTTTTTCTCCCTCTTTCTATTTTTCCTTTGGTTAATAATGAGGATCATGATAATTATGATGATAAATGATAACAAATGATGATATGCTACTACTACTACTACTAATAATAATGAAAAAAAAAATTATAACAATAATAATAATAATGATAATGTTAATAGCAACAAAGATGATAATGATAATAATTATAATTATTATGATGATAATAATGTCATTATAAGTAATATTAATAATGTAAAAAGGATGATGATAATAAAGAGGATAACAATTATAGTAATATTAAAAATAATAATGGTAATAATAATGATGATGATAATGATAACAATAATGATGCTAATATTGATAACAATGATAATGATAATGATAATAACAATATTTATAGTGATACTAACAATAACAATAACAAAAATAGCAAAAACATTAATAAAGATAATAATTGTTATTAATGTAATAACAACAATAACAACAATAATAATAACCATAATAATGATAATAATAATAATAATAAAAGTAAAACTAATAATAATGATAGGACAAATGCTAATAGTAATAACAATAACAATAATAATAACAATGATAGTAATGGTAATAGTACTGATAATAATAATTATGATAATAATAATAATAACACTAAAAATAATGGTATTGGCAATAAAAATAATAATAATAACAATGATAATAATAATAATTTTAATAATAATGATAATGAAAATATTAATAGTAATAACAATAATAATAATGACATTGATAATGATGATGATGATAATAGTTAGTAATAATAGTTTGTGACACTTTACCTTCAACAACAACGTAAGTTATCAATATCCCTTACATATCATCGATAACAGTTTATAATTAATGGGAAAACTTTGATGGAATCCAAACAGTAATCAAATAGAAACTTTTAAGATAAAAAAAAAAAGTAAAAAAAAAAAATCGTTAAAAAAAATGAAGCAGAAAAAAGGTGAAAAACAAATGATTTTTTTTTCTTTTTTACATTCATCCATTTAATTGTTTTTCCTCTCTTTCATTCTCTCTCTTTTTTTTATATCAGTCTTCGCTAGTTTTCACTTTTTTTTTTCTTTTTTTTCTTTTTAAGTGAGTCACTTCCAACCACATCGTAATTCTTTTTTAATCTCCCTTGTCTTGATTCACGATTTAAATGTCAATCTCAGATCAGGGATCCCATCTATAAATTATTTTCCAAGATAATCCCAGCTAAAATTCTTCTTACACACAGAATCCTTAATGCTAATTAAAAAGTTTCTAATTAACTCTTTCCTTTCTGCCTCCTTAATTTTCCCTCTGTCTGTCTGTCTCCCTCTGTCTGTCTGTCTGTCTGTCTGTCTGTCTGTCTGTCTGTCTGTCTGTCTGTCTATCTGCCTCTCTCTCTCTCTCTCTCTTCTCATCTCGTCTCTCTCTCTCGCCTCTCTCTCTCTCTCAATCTCATTTCTCCGCATTCTTCTCTCTCTCTCCCACACTCTCATTCTCTCTCTCGCCCTCTCTATATAATCCTATCGATCTAAATCGCTCTATCTATCTGTCTATTTATCTCAATCTCTCTCTATCCATCTTATTCCTTCTTTTCTCCATTTTCTTCTTCTGAGTGGTCCTTTGCGCCTGTGCTTGATAGAGGGAGAGACAAAATATGATAATAAT
>NC_061843.1:12904810-12909810 GCF_019202785.1 Penaeus chinensis | reverse complement strand
AGAGAGGAAGAAAGGGAAAATGAGAAACAGAAAGAAAGCCGGAAGAAAGAGAAAGAAAGAGAGAATATGAAAGAGGAAAAAATGAAGAAATGAGAGAGAGGAAGAACAAGAGAATGGAACAATGGAAAAGAGATAGAATGAGATAATAAGGAAAAATCAGAGATGAGGGAGAAGAACGGAGAGGAAAAAATAAATAATTCGAAGAAATAGGGGGGTGGGGGGTGGGGGGTGGGGAGACTGTGAGCCCGAAATAAATGCACTTAATTTCTTCAGTAAAACGTTTTCATTCACACACCTGAACTCTCGTTGGATTTTTCTAATGTATTTTCATTTCTTCAGACAAAATAGATTATTCAATTTTATAATATATTCGGTTATTTCGGTGGAAAGGAGGAAGAGGATTTTTTTTTTTTTTCATTATTTTCTTTTTTGTTTATTTTCATCATCCTTCTCTTTATCTAGTTTTCCTTTGTGTATTTTTTCTCTCGATACTGATCAGTTTAATTCACCGACGCAATATGTATTGAACTGTGAAGGAAAATTATAAAAGATATAAAGACTGCGTGAGTGTATGTATATGTGGGTGTGTGTGTGTGTGGAGAGAGAGAGAGAGAGAGATAGAGAGAGAGAGAGAGAGAGAGAGAGAGAGAGAGAGAGAAAGAGAGAGAGAGAGAGAGAGAGAGAGAGAGAGAGAGAGAGAGAGAGAGAGAGAGAGAGAGAGAGAGAGAGAGAGAGAAAGAGAGATGGATTGATAGATAGATAGATAGATAGATAGAAAGAGAGAGAGAGAGATAGAGAGAGATGGATTGATAGATAGATAGATAGATAGATAGAAAGAGAGAGAGAGAGAGAGAGAGAGAGAGAGAGAGAGAGAGAGAGAGAGAGAGAGAGAGAGAGAGCGAGAGAAAGAGAGAGAGAGTTAGACAGACAGATAGATAGACAGATAGATAGACAGATACATACATACATAGATAACTAAGCAGATATATGGAAGGATATATGGATAGATAGATATATAGATTGATAGATGAGAATAGATAGATAGATAGATGTATAGATAGATAAATAGATAGACAGGTAGGCAAAACAATAGAAAAAATAATAGATAGACAGATAAGTAAATAAATTGATAGACTGATAGATGCAAGAAATACAGACAAACATACGGTGAGAGGGAGAGGGACAAAGAGAGAATGATAGATACAGAAAGGAGGAAAAAAGGAGAGGTAGGAAAAGACATTCATTTTCTCTATTCCCAATTTCATCTACGTTTCCCTCTTACAAAAGGGAGAAACAGACAAGGAGAGAACAAGTGACATCTTCCCTTCTTTTCTCTTCCCTCTCCTCCCTTTCCTTCCCTTTCACTCTTCTTCCCTCCTTTCCACTCACTTTCCCTCCACTTCTTTCCCTCTCCTTCATTACCTTTTCCTTTCCCTTCTCTCCTTTCCCATCCCTTTCTATCACCTTCTTTCTCCCTCCCTACTTTCCCCTCTCCTTTCTATTTCTATTCCTTTCTCTTCATTTACCCTCCCTTTCCCCTCCCCTTCCCTCTCTGTTCCCTCCCATTCTCTTCCCCCTTCCCTCCCTTTCCCTTTCTCTTCCCTCTCTCTTCCCTCCCTTTCATCTCCCCTTCCCTCTCCTCTTCCATCCCTTTCCCCTCCCTTTTCCCTCCTTTCCCTCTCCTTTTCTCTCCCTTTTCCCTCCCTTTCCCCTCCCTTTTCCCTCTCCTCTTCCCTCCCTTTCCCTTTCTCTTCCCTCCCTTTTCCCTCCCTTTCCCCTTCCCTTCCCTCTCTCTTTCCTCCCTTTCCCCTCCCCTTCCCTCCCTCTACCTCCTTTTTCCCTCCCTTTCCCTCCCTTTCCCTCCCTTTCCCTCCCACCAGGCTTCTTTCATCGCCAACCCCATTAAGATGCCAACAAACACCTTTACTTCACACACCAGCTAAGGAATGTCTTTTGTAACTCGCAAAGGAGCATCACCCACTGTTGGTTTAAAGGCATCGTAATTCTTCAGATACAGATTCCAGTGCCACTCAGCTGGACGTGAAGCACCAGGGATTCCACAGGCACGCGAGACGTTACTACCTACTTATACTTTTTTTTTTTTTTTGGTGGGGGGGGGGGGGAATGGAGAGTCTCTATCTCTTCTTTCTTTCTTTCTTTCTTTTTCTCTTTTTTTTTTTTTTGTTTTTTTTTTTTTTGTTTGTATGTCTGTCTGGTTGTGTGTATGTTTGTCTGTCTGGCTGGTGCTCTCTCTCTCTCTTTCTCTCTCATTCTCTCTCTCTCTTTTGCTTTCTCCACTTGATATCATTATTATCATTATTATTATTATTGTTGTTGTTATAATTGTTATTATCATTATTATTATTATTATTATTATTATTATTATTATTATTATTATCATTATCATTATTATTATTATCATTATTATCGTTATTATTATTATTATTATTATTTTTATTATTATTATCGTTATTATTATTATTATTATTATCATTATTATTATTATCATTATTATTATTATCATTATCATTATCTTCATCATCATCGTTATTATTATCATTATCCTTATCATTATCATTACCATTATTATCATTATTTTTATCATTATTATCATCATCACTATTATCATCATTACTATCAATACGATTATTACTATTGCCATTATCATCATTACTATTACCTTTCCTATCTTCTCTTCTTTTCCTCTTTATGTTTCTTTTTCTTCCTCTCTTTCCTCAGGATAAGGAAGTAGAAGCAGGGGTGATAACGTAGATTTTCTTTTATTAACAATGATACAGAGATTTCAAAGAATCGAGTAATTCAATTTACTGTCGGTCGTAAGCTTTTCATGCGCTGCGTAACATCAAAGTAGAAATTCAAAACCAGATGATGGTGATTCCATTTCTTTCGCATCTTCCTCTTCTTCTTCTTTTTTATTTTTTATGGTGTATTCCTCTTTCGTCTTTTTTTCCTCTTTTTTTTGACACCTCTTCAATATTTTTTTTTGTATTCTTCTTCTCTCATCCGTCTCTTTTTTCGTTCTCCTTTCGTCCCTTCTTCTTTTCCTTTTCCCTTTTCCACCTTTCTTTCTCGTCCTTCCGGCCTCCATTCCTTCTCTTCTTCCTCTTCTCTTCTTTTCCCTCGTCTTCCTCCTTTCTTCTTGTATTCTTTTTCTTCTTTCTCATTTCTTCCGTCTGTTCCGTCTTCCTCTGTTCTCTGTGCCTTCTCCATGCCCTTTTTTCTCCTTCTCCTTATCATCTTTATCCTTTCATTACCTCCGGCACTCCTCCTCTTCCTCGTCCTTTCTTCTCCTCTTTGTTATTCTTTTTCTTTTCTTCCTTCTCCTCCAGATTTCCTCCTCCACCTATTCCTTTTCCTCCTTCTCTCTCCATTCCCTTCCATCGTTCCCTTTCTATCTCTCTCTTCCTTCTTCTCCCATTTCCCCTCCTCGATATCTATCTCCACCTTTCCCCTTTTCTCCATCCTCCTCCTCTTCCTCCTTCTCTTCCCCCTCCCCTTCCTACCCTTCCTCCTCCCCCTCCCTCCCCCTCCCTCCCCCCCACCCCAGGTCTTCAACTGCAACCTGGATAAAATTTACGAAATCTGTATTTTTCACGTGGGAATGCTATTCAAGGTGGGCGCATAATACCAAGAGTTTTACGAATAACAAAACACTACGTGGTATTTTGTATTCCTCCAAAAGAACATAACGGATCTTATTAAATTATTATTATTACAGCTAAAGCATTTTCTTTTATTTTTGAAGTTAAAGAATGGGAGATTAACTTATGCATAATGACGCCCAATTTATCGCAAGATACGTAAATGAATAATTGATTTTACAGAAAAATAACAAGGTGGAATTCATTGGATATCTTCTACTCATCTTTTTCTATTTCCCTCCTGCATGCGATTCGTAAATCATCTGCGAAATTAGAGAGCTTGACAAGGTATATCGGGAAAGGAGTGATTTTCAATCAGTTAAATCAGGAATGATTTTCTGATATTGATTCGTTGTTTAGTTTCAGTGGGAATGGATGGCACTGGTCGTGGGAATCGTGCTGCAGGAATCCCGATGTTTCTTTGTTTCCTGCGCTCGTACGTTTACGCATTTGTACACACACACACACATACACACACACACACAAACACACACATACACACACACACACACACACACACAAACACACACACACACACACACACACACACACACACACACACATATATATATACATATGTGTGTGTGTGTGTGTGTATACATATATATACATAAATATACATATATATATACATATATATACATATATGCGTGTGTGCGTATGTGTGTGTGTGTGTGTGTGTGTGTGTGTGTGTGTGTGTGTGTGTGTGTGTGTGTATGTGTGTGTGATTCTAGATCAAGCAGGCTGTCGCATTAAATTTTCGATACCAGACCATATCCACACAGGTAACCCAGTGTATGGTATAAGTCGATTAAGAAAAGACATTCGATTCTGTTCAAATAACAGTAAGTATTTAAAGATATTCGTAAGCAAGAAATCGAGGAAATCTATTGTACAATATAGTAAGTTGTATATACGAAGAGGGAACAGCGACCAATTACACAGAAGCCGATGAAATCCCAATTAAAGAAGGTGTTAGGCAAGGCGACGCTAACACCCCAATACTGTTCACAACTTGCCTTGAGGAAATATTCAAGAAGCTAGGATGGAGGGGAGAAGGTGTTCAAATAGGGGATGGGCATCGAAACAATCTAAGATTTACAGACGATATTGTTCTCTTCGGCAAATAAACTCCAATAATTGATAAACTGTTTCAATGTAGAACATCTGAAAGGTGGACTTCATAAGGTGAAACGCTAGAAGTTGTGGACGAGTATATACGCCAAGGGCAACTCACTCAGACAAACACATCCACTGCAGACAGAGCAGCATATTTAAGAAGTTCCATTACGTTTAACAAACTTGGCTAGATATACATGTCATGTCCATTGTGATTTT
>NC_061843.1:12887310-12889810 GCF_019202785.1 Penaeus chinensis | reverse complement strand
AAGAAGAAGAAGAAGAAGAAGAAGAAGAAGAAGAAGCAAGAAGAAGCAAGTGCGACAGACACAGGAAGAAGAAGAAGAAGAAGAAGAAGCAAGAAGAAGCAAGTGCGACAGACACAGGAAGAAGAAGAAGAAGAAGAAGAAGAAGAAGAAGAAGAAGCAAGAAGAAGCAAGTGGAAGCAAGAAGAAGCAAGAGCGATAGACTCAGGAAGAAGAAAAAGCAAGAAGAAGCTTCTTCTCGTTTCTTCTCCTTCTTGCGTCTGTCGCCCTTGCTTCTTCTTCTTCTTCTTGTGTGTGTCGCTCTTGTTTCTTCTTCTTCCTGTGTAGCTTTTTCTTGCTTCTTCTTCTTCCTGACTCTTTCGCCCTTGCTTCTTCTTGCTTCTTCTTGCTTCTTCTTGCTTCTTCTTGCTTCTTCTTGCTTCTTCTTGCTTCTTCTTTGCTTCTTCTTTCTTCTTCTTCTTCTTCCTGTGTCTGTCGCCCTTGCTTCTTCTTGCTTCTTCTTCTTCCTGTGTTGCTTTTTCTTTTTGCTTCTTCTTCTTCCTATGTCTTTCCTCCTTCCTTCTTCTTGCTTCTTCTTCTTCCTGTGTCTGTCGCTCTTGCTTCTTCTTCTTCCTGTGTCTGTCGCTCTTGCTTCTTCTTCTTCTTGTGTGTGTCGCCCTTGCTTCTTCTTGCTTCTTCTTCTTCTTGTGTCTGTCGTCGTGCTTCTTCTTCTTCTTGTGTGTGTCGCCCTTGCTTCTTCTTGTTTCTTCTTCTTCCTGTGTCTGTAGTCGTGCTTCTTCTTCGCCGTCATCTCGTTTATCCCAACCTCAACCCCAACACCAACCCCAACCCCAACCTTATCCTAACCTAACCTAACCTTACAAAGAATTCCACATCTATGAAGGAATTGGGCAATTAAAGTGAAGCTTCTTGCCCAAGGAAACGTTCGAACTCAGAGTGCAGCCACACCCGAGTCCGATGCTCTAACCACTCGGCCACCGCACCTTCATTCAAATACTTTTTCGGAAGTTTTGATATATTGCAGAATTCCCTTCTCTCTTCTGCTCTATTGCAGTATTTCTTTTCCCTTAGGTATTATCAGCAGTTCTTTTATAATTCTTATTTATTTATCTGTTCGTCTTTCTCTGCCCTTGGGATCGATAAGAATGGAAGAAAGAGAACAGAATGTTGGAAGATAACTCGATTTTGTTTTTTGTTTTCTTTCTTTCTTTCCATGAATAGTTGTTTGGTCTTAGTTAGTGTGTTTGTTGTTGTTGTAGTTTCTTTTAAGCTTGCTTTATTGACGGTAAATAATTTACATATCAGAATGTTCTGACTTCTACTGCCTCCGCGCCTGTATCTCCCTAAGCGAATTGTCATCATCATTATCATCATCAATATTATTGATGCAGTTGTTATAGTTACTATTATTATTATTATTATCATTACTGTTATTATTATTGTTGTTATTGTTGTTATTATTATTGTTGTTTTATTGTTGTAGCTTTTGTCATTATTATTATTATTGTAATTATCATTATCATTACCATTATTGGTATAATCATCATTATCATTATTACTATCATTATTATTTTCATCAGTATCATCACTAATATTTTTTTTCCATTATCACCATTATTGATATTATTAATATTTGTATTGTTATTATTATCATTATTACCAATGTTGTTGTTGTTGCTGTAATTATTATGGTTATCATCATTAGTAGTAGTAGTAATAGTATCATCGTTATTATTATTACTATTATCCTTATTATTATCATTATTCTCATTTTTTTTATCAATTTTGTTATTAATATCATTATTATTATTATTTTTATTATTATTATTATTATTATTATTATTATTATTATTATTATTATTATTATTATCATTATTATTATTATCATTATTATTATTATTATTGTTGTTATCATTATTGTTTATGTTGTTGTTGTTGTTATTATTATCTTTATTATTATCATTATTATCAATATTATTATAATTGTTATTATTATCATCATCATCTTCATCATTATTATCAGCATTATCATAATCATTTTACTATTATTATTACTATTATAATCATTATTAGTATTATTACTATTATCATTATTATCATCATTATTTTAAGTATTATTATTATTACTAACATTATCATTATCATTAATATTTTAAGTATTATCATTATTATCGTTTTCGTTATCTTTTTACCATTACTATCATCATTATTGTTTTATTATCAATTTCATTTTTACTGTTGGTATTGGCATCTATAACATAAATTATAGTTAGTATTATCATTATTATTATTATTATTGTTGTTACCATTATTGTTTATGTTGTTGTTGTTGTTATTATTATCTTTATTATTATCATTATTATCAATATTATTATAATTGTTATTATTATCATCATCATCTTCATCATTATTATCAGCATTATCATAATCATTTTACTATTATTATTACTATTATAATCATTATTAGTATTATTACTATTATCATTATTATCATCATTATTTT
>NC_061843.1:12883088-12885588 GCF_019202785.1 Penaeus chinensis | reverse complement strand
GCTGCCGACGCTCGGCTTTTTGGGGAGGAAGCGGCGGTTGGGATGAGGGAGGGAGGAAGGGAGGGAGGAAGGGAGGGAGGGAGGAAGGGAGGGAGGGAGAAAGGGAGGGAGGGAGGAAGGGAGGGAGGGAGGAAGGGAGGGAGGGAGGAAGGGAGAGAGGGAGGAAGGGAGGGAGGGAGGAAGGGAGGGAGGGAGGAAGGGAGGGAGGGAGGAAGAGGGGTAGGGAAATGAAAATTGGAAGGAGAAGAAGAAGGATTACCCGGGGAGGAGGAGGAGGAGGAAAGGGGAGAAGGAGGAGGAGGGGGAGGAGGGGGAGGAGGAGGAGAAGGGGGAGGAAGGGGAGGAAGGGGAGGAGGAGGAGGAGGAGGAGGAGGAGGAAGAGGAAGAGGAAGGGGAGGGGGAGGAGCAGGAAGAGGAGGAGGAGGAGGGGGAGGAGGAATGAGAGGTGAAAGAGGAAGGGAGGGGGAGGAGGAGGAGGAGGAGGAGGAGGAGGAGGAGGAGGAGGAGGAGGAGGAGGAGTAGGAGGAGGAGGAGGAGGAGGAAGAGGAGCAGCTGGAAGAGGAGGAGGAGGAGGAGGAGGAGGAGGAGGAGGAGGAGGAGGAAAAGGAGGAGCTGGAAGAAGAGGAGGAGGAGGAGAAGGAGGAAGAGGAGCAGCTGGAAGAGGAGGAGGAGGAGGAGGAGGAGGAGGAGGAGGAGGAGAAGGAGGAAGAGGAGCAGCTGGAAGAGGAGGAGGAGGAGGAGAAGGAGGAAGACAGAGAGGGTGAAAGAGACGGGGAAAAAAAAGACGGGAGAATTAAAAGAGAAAGACAGTGAGAAAAAGGAAGATGAGGAGATGGGACGGAAAGGAGAAAGATTAGGCGCAGAGTATGAGGAATAAAACGATGGAGGAACACGAATACGATAATTGGGAAAAGAAGAGAGGATATCAATAACGATAACGACAATTAAGCAACAAAGCGACGAAGGAAGGGGAGGAGAAGAATAAGGAGGAAGAGAGAAATGTTAAAACATTAAAAAAGGAAAAATAAATAAGATGAGATAAAAAAAAAAAAAGCGGAATCGTACCTGCTGAATTATAAAATAATGATAACTCGAACCTACGAATTGCAAAAAAAGAAAAGAAAAAGAAAAAGAAGTAGAAGAAAGTGAGAATAATAATAAGAAGAATGTGAGAAGAAGAAGAAGAAAGTCATAAGAAAAAGACGAGGAAGAGAATGAGAAGGAGAGAGAAAGACACACGCACACACACACACACACACACACACACACACACACACACACACAGAGGAAGGTGACGAAAGGTAATCAGTGAACTTCGCACGCACGCACGCACGCACGCACGCACGCACGCACGGACGGCGCCTGGACGAGCCTGTCATCCGGCGAATTGTGACGTAATGCGCTTAACGAGAGACAGCTGTTTGGACATCAGATGCAACGCTATCATCAATGAAGAGGTGGCTCGATTATTAACAATCATTATTGACAATCTTCTGTCCGCTTGGCTCTTCCTTGCCCCGGGCGAGACGTAACGAACTGGGCGTGCGTGCGTGCGTGCGTGTGCGTATGTGAGAGGAAGGAGGAGGGGGAAGGGGCGGGAGGGGATTCGTATACGTGTGTGTGTGTGTGTGTGTCGTGTGTGTGTGTCGTGTGTGTGTGTGTGTGTGTGTGTGTGTGTGTGTGTGTGTGTGCCGTGTGTGTGTGTGAGTGTGTGTGTGTGTGTGTGTGTGTGTGCCGTGTGTGTGTGTGAGTGTGTGTGTGTGTGTGTGTGTGTGTGTATGTGTATGTGTGTGTGTAAGTGTGTGCTTGTGCGTGCGCGCGCGCGTTTGTGTGTGTGTGTGTGTGTTTGTGTGTGTTTGTGTGTGTTTGTGTGTGTTTGTGTGTGTCTGTGTGTCTGTGTGTGTATATGTAGGAGGAAGGAGGGGTGTGAGGAAGTGAATAAGTATGTATGTACTGTACGTATGTGTATGTGCGTATGTGTATGTGTGTGTATACGTGTCTGTTTATTTGAGTAATGTGCGCTTGTGCAGATAGTTAAACGTAATCACATTATAAGTGTGCATAATCTTCTAGTTTTATCGTTAATATAACAAGCGGCAATTAGGTTTAGTTGCAATTAATTTAACTGGAGACGATATAACCAGTTTTTGAGTATACTGGCAGATATGTGTGCAGACCTATAAAATGAGAGAAAGAGAGAGATAGATAGACAGAGAGAGCAAGAGGGTAGAGAGAAAGAGAGAGAGAGAGATAGACAGAGAAAGAGAGATAGACAGAGAGAGCAAGAAAGTAGAGAGAAAGAGAGAGAGAGAGATAGACAGAGAGAGCAAGAGGGTAGAGAGAAGGGGAGAGAAAGAGAAAAAAAGAGGGAGAAGGAGAAGAAGAGAGAGGGAGAGGCATATGGATGGCGAGGATAGAAAGGGAAAGATGCCGAGGAAAAGTAGGAGAGAGAGAAGAGAAAAGAAGGATACGCACAGCGAGAGAGAGAGTGAGAGAGAGA
>NC_061843.1:12868088-12878088 GCF_019202785.1 Penaeus chinensis | reverse complement strand
GGAATAACAGAAGACCAAGACTCGACCCAAGTTTGCGAAAGATGAAGTTGTGATGCTTCTAAAGGTCGTGCTATATAATGGGGGCGTGAATTTGATTGAGCCATTTTACGAAGTTCATTACAATGGGAGGGGGAGGGGGTAGGGGGCGATGCAAAGCAAGAAGAGGTGATGTGGTACCGCTATAACTGGCTTGCACGTGGGGATAAGAAAGGAGTTGGGGGTTTGGGATGGGTGGTGGTATGGATGCTAAGTGAAGGGGGTTCGAGAGTGTGGAGGTGCGAGAGGGGGCTGTTCATTGGATATTAGCTTGGGGTGGGTGGCGGGGGGCGTGGTTGGGGGAGGGGGTGGTGCGGCGCGATGGAGCGAGGGGGGTGTGGGAGAGGAGGGAGAGAGAGAGCGAGGTGGAGTGAGTGAGAAAGAGAGAGGGAGAGGTAAGGTAGAGGTAGAAGGGTAGGAACGGGAGATTGAGTGGGGGAGGGAGGGAGGGCGGGTGAGAGGAGAGAGAGAGAGAGAGAGCAGAGAGAGAGAGACGAGAGGAGAGAGAGAGAGAGAGGAAGAGAGGGATAGGAGAAGAGAGAGAGAAGAGAGACGCTAGAGAGAGAGAGAGAGAGAAGAAGACGAGTGTCGGAGTGTGAGTGTGTGTGTGTTGTTTCGTTATTGTGTTTGTGTGTTTAGTGTGTGTGTGAGAGTGTTTAGTGTAGTGTGTGTGGTGTGAGAGTTTGTGGTATTGGGGATGGAGGGTAAGTGGGGGGGGGGGGGAAGTGGAGGAGTGATGGCGTGAGTGGAGTGGGTGAGTGAGGGGAGTGGGAAAGAGGGTGGGCGCGGAGGGAGCTGAGTTACGCGAGAGGGAGTGAGGGAGGGGGGGCGAGGGAGAGAGAGAGAGATTCGAGAGGAATTGGGGGAGGGCGGAGGGATCTGGCGGGCGGGAGATATAGCGCTAGAGGAGAGAGAGTATACGTGAAAGTGATTTTATGAGGTGAGTGAATAATAAAATAGATGTTCAGATTAGAAAGAAGATAAAGTCATCGCAAGGGGCCAAGGAATCGAAGAATAGATGAATACAGGAATACAGGGGGCTAAAGTGATGAAGGAAGGGGAACTAAAGCAAGGTGGAAAGGTCAGAGAATAGCTGAATAGATGATCAAATGAGATAGGGGAATAAGGGGGGAAATAAAGAGAAATAACGGGAAATCTCAGAATAAATGAATAGAATGAGATAAATAATTAACGAAGGGAAAGAAAGGAAGAGGGAAAGGAAAGAAAGAATTCCGATGAGAAAAGAACGATCGATGAAAGAGCGATGAAAGATAGAAGGAAAAGATAAGGAAACGGCGAAGGGAAGAGAAGATAAAAGAAGACAGAGGAAATAAAAAGAGATAAAAAGAAAGGAACGGATCCTTCCCTCTCCTTTCCTTCTCCCTACCTATCCTCACTATCCCTCCATCTTCCCTCCTTCCTGCTTCACAACTCTCTCCTCCCTCTCCTCTCCCATCTCCCTCCCTCTCCTTATCCCCTATCCCTCCCTTCTCCCTCCCTCCTCGCTCCCTCCAAATTTCTAAGTTCACAGGGTTTCAGCTTGTACCATAACTTCTCCAAATAAAGAGGAACAGCGCGAACGGTGTCGTAGCCTCGTGGGATGCTATTAAACGCCATCGCCCTGGTCGCTGACAGCTCTCTCGCGGTGTTCACTTGGATCGATTCTGGCTTATCAAACATGTGTGCTTGCTGGGGTGAGGAGGGAGGGGGAGAGGGGGCGGGGGGAAGGGAAGGAGGGAGAGAGGGGGGGAGGGAAGGAGGAAGGAGGTATTAAGGAGGAGGAGGGAGGCGAGGGAGCGGAGGAGAGGAAGAAGTGAGAGGGAAGGAGGGAGGAAGGAGAATAGGACGAGAGTGGGAAGGAAGGGAGGGAGGGAGGTGGGAAGGATAGAAGGAGGGAAGAATGGAGGGAAGAGGAGGGAGGGAGAACGGAGGAGACTGGAGAGGAAGGAGAGAAAGGAGGGTAGAAGGGAATGAAGACAGAAGGGAGAGGAGGAGAAAAAGAATAGGTGTGAGGAGTGGAAAGGGGGAAGGAAAAGGGGAATAGAGAGAGAGAGAGAGAGAGAGAGAGAGAGAGAGAGAGACAGAGAGAGAAGAGAAGAGAAGAGAAGAGAAGAGAAGAGAAGAGAAGAGAAGAGAAGAGAAGAGAAGAGAAGAGAAGAGAAGGGAAGAGAAGAAAAGAGAAGAGAGAGAAAAGAAAGACAGAAAACCAAACAGCGAACAACAGAAAAGGAATAGAGAAGGAGGATAAAACAAACAAAGATAATGAAAAAGACAACAGACCGTGGACAGAGACGACGCAGAAGACTATAATGAGTGACAGCAGCAATGTGGCATGCCTACTGGTATATAGTAGACAATTCGTGGCGTTGATATATGAAATTTGTCCTCTCTATTGATAGAGGGGCGTATGTACTACACCAGCGAGAGGAAGTCTGGCTAATATACACACAAGCATGGTATTAGGAAATTTTACTCATCTATTAAATTAGTGACTAAGAAAATTAAAAATAAGCCGTATATATAAATAATAGAGGTATTCTATCGCTAACATATAGTCTCACTCTACGCTAAATATAGAGAAATATAGATAATTCGAGAGACATATCGCTTAAATTATAACTAGAGAGAGAGACTATAGATCCCTATGCGCTAACATCTGCTAACTTTAAATACAATATCGACGAACATATACGCCTACATTTAAATCCACCTCTCGCTACATATAGATAAGGCTAGCAGAAAGAGGACGAGCACCGTTCAAGAACATGTCGAGATAAAGTATATGATAAAGTAGATAAATAGAGATCCCGTTGAAAGTAAAGATAGAGACTGTTAACAGAAATAGCGCTCAAAAGAGAGATACATTAAGAGCGACAATTTGACGCCATAGCGAAAATCTACAGCCCTCGACTCGGATCCTTCTTAGATAAAGAGAGAGAAATGGAAAGTAATAGATAGAGAAGAGAGAGAAAGAGGAAAGAAGAGAGAGAAAGGGAAAGAAGAGGAGAGAAGAAAGGGAAATGTGAAAGAGAGATAAAAGGGAAAGAAAGAGAGAGAAATAGGTGTGGGGGAAAGAAAAGATAGAGCGATAAGTATAGGAGGAAAGAGAGAGAAAGGGAAAAGGAAAGCGAGCAGAAGGAGAGGGAAGGAAAGAGAGAATCAAAGCGGAAAGAAAGAGAGATAAAGGTAAAGGAAAAGCGAGAGCAAGCTAGAAGAAAGTTGGAGAAGAAGGAAAGAGTAGATAAAGTTAAAGAAAGAGGAGGAGAGAACAATGATAAAGACAGGATAAAGTAATAGAGAGAAAAGATAGGAGAGAAAGGGGGAAAGGAAAGATATAGCAAGATTTCAAGAAAGAGCATAGAAAGAAGAAAGAAATATATAGAAAGCGAAATAAAGTATAAATAAATCGAGAGACAATCAGAGAACATTTTGAGATTAGAATGGGAAAAAAATAAACGGAATGGAAAAATATAATAATATTTACATGCAACCAACAAAAAGCCACAAATATACTACAAATAAATATATACATAAATTTAGACGCACTATAAGCATATACTTCATGTTTTAAAACACACACAAATACACACACCACACACCAACACACCTCGCGCCGCAACGCAAAAACACACACAAAACACCACACACAACACAACGCACACACATACACACGCACAACACAAAAAACACGACACTTATACAATACACACCCACGCGCGCGCTTGCACACAGGACACACAGTAACACAACACGCAATAACATAGTGACACAGACGGGAGGACACCACATCTCTCACTAGGCCAAAGGACACAGACAGAGGAAACAAGCGAGCACCGTTAAAAACAATAACACACATATGCCTTCGCGCAAACGTACAAGCGCAGATAAAAAATAACACCGAAAAAGGCATAAAAAAGTAAGCAGTAACCAGGAATCAAACACCTCACCAAAACACACACACAAAAAAAAAAAAAAAAAAAAAATATTATTCATTCCAAAAACCACAAACAAAAAAAGGGGGCACAGTACAACACAGGCAAAAAACCACAGGCACACCCATTGACCCCCACCACACAATTTATTATCACCTCCCTTACTCCCATTCCCTGAACAACTGTCCCTTTGAACACACTCCCCAACCCCCCCACATTCTTGGCTCCCCACTACCCCCTAAACTAATTATCACCCCCACTCCCCAAACCTCTACCAATCAAACAAACAAACACTTAATTCTTCTATTACAACACAACGGAAACTACCTGTGCTTAATTGTAACGCCCTGTCTCCGTACAACAGATTGGCTAATTGCGACTAACGACAGGGTGCGACACCACGGACCAAAGTAATTGGCTCAAGAGTTACCGTCCCGAGTTTGTGTTTTGTCCAAGGCGGGTAACTTGTCGTTCCCGAGTCAGGAAAGGTGGCAGGCGGGCGGTGTGGGTCGGGGGGCGGGGAGAAGTTAGATTTGGTTATAAGTCGGGGGGCGGGGGGGGCGGGTTGGGGGGGGGGGGGGGGGGGGGTCTACGTGCTTCCATTACCTCATTTTTTATTTATTTTTCGATGGAAATTGATATTATTTTTGTTTTTTATTCATGTTATTATTGTTTATTATTATCCTTATTATCCTTGTTATCCTTGTTATTATTATCATTAATATTATTATTATCATCATTATCATCATTATTATTATCATTGTTATCATTATCATCGCCTTTATTATTATTATTAGCATTACTATTAATATTATTATCATTATTATTACCATTATCATTATTATCATCATTACCATTATTATTATATGCATATATACATATATATATATATATATATATATATATATATATATATATACAATATATACATATATATGATATATATATATATATATATACATATACATATATATATATATATATATATATATATATATATATATATATATATATATACATATATATATATATATATGTATATATATATATATATATATATATATATATGTATATATATATATAATATATATATATATATATATATATATATATATGTATATATATATATATGTATATATATATAATATATATATATATATATATATATATGTATATATATATATATATATATATATATATATATATGTATATATATAATATATATATATATATATAATATATATATATATATATATATATATATATATATATATATATATATATATACAATATATACATATATATGATATATATATATATATACATATACATATATATATATATATATATATATATATATATATATATATATATGTGTGTGTGTATCATATATGTATATATTGTGTATATATATGTATATATATATATATATATATATATATATATATATATATATATTTCTCTCTCTGTCTCTCTCTCTCTCTTTCTCTCTCTCTCTCTTTTCGTTTCCTTTCTTTTCTTTTATACCAATGATTGCTGATAACGGTGGTAGTGATGATAATGATAATGATAGTGACGGATAAGGTGACGATTTTGATGATGAAAAGGATAATAATGATGATGACGATGACGATGGTGATGATCGCGATAATGATGATGACTATGATGGTGACGTCGGTGGTGATAGTGAGGACGACGAGAAGGATGATGATGATATTGATAGTGCTGGTGGTGATGTTACCCTTATGCCACCCACTGCAACATGTCAATCTAATCCCCTTCTCTCCTTTCTCTTTCTCTCCTTCTCTCCTCTCTCTAGCAACCTTTCTCTCTCCCCTTCTCTCCATCTCCCTTTCTCTCTACCTCCCTTTCTCTCTCCCTCTCTCTCTACCTTCCTTTCTCTCAACCCCTATCTCTACCTCCTTTTCTCTCTCCCTCTCTATCTCTCTTCCTCTCTCTCTACCTTTCTTTCTCTCTCCCTCTCCCTCTCTCTCCCTCCCTTTGTCTCTTCCTCTGTCTCTACCTCTCTCTCTACCTCCCTGTCTCTCCCTCTCCCTCTCTACCTCCCCCTTACTCTTCCTCTCTCTCTACCTCTCTTTCTCTCTCCCTCTCTCCCTCCCTCTGTCTCTTCCTGTCTATCTACCTCTCTTTCTCTCTCCCTCTCTACCTCCCCCTCTCTCTTCCTCTCTTTCTCTCTCCCACCCTCTGTCTCTTCCTCTATCTCTACTTCTCTTTTTCTCTCCCTCCCTCTGTCTCTTCCTTTCTCTTTCTCTCCTTCTCTCCTCTCTCTAGCAACCTTTCTCTCTCCCCTTCTCTCCATCTCCCTTTCTCTCTACCTCCCTTTCTCTCTCCCTCTCTCTCTACCTTCCTTTCTCTCAACCCCTATCTCTACCTCCTTTTCTCTCTCCCTCTCTATCTCTCTTCCTCTCTCTCTACCTTTCTTTCTCTCTCCCTCTCCCTCTCTCTCCCTCCCTTTGTCTCTTCCTCTGTCTCTACCTCTCTCTCTACCTCCCTGTCTCTCCCTCTCCCTCTCTACCTCCCCCTTACTCTTCCTCTCTCTCTACCTCTCTTTCTCTCTCCCTCTCTCCCCCCCTCTGTCTCTTCCTGTCTATCTACCTCTCTTTCTCTCTCCCTCTCTACCTCCCCCTCTCTCTTCCTCTCTTTCTCTCTCCCTCTCTCTCTCCCACCCTCTGTCTCTTCCTCTATCTCTACTTCTCTTTTTCTCTCCCTCCCTCTGTCTCTTCCTCTCTCTCTACCTCTCTTTCTCTCTCCCTCTCTCTCTCCCTCTCTCTGTCTCTTCCTCTCTCTCTACCTCTCTTTCTCTCTCCCTCTCTCCCTCCCTCCCTCTGTCTCTTCCTCTCTCTTTACCTCTCTTTCTCTCTCCCTCTCTCCCTCCCTCCCTCTGTCTCTTCCTCTCTCTCTACCTCTCTTTCTCTCTCCCTCTCTCTCCCTCCCTCCCTCCCTCCCTCTCCCCTTCCCTTTCCCTCTCTTTTCAGTCAGAACCAATTCCTTCCCATCCATAATACTGTATTCAGCGCATTCAGTTCAAATTGTGCCGGCCCGCTCGACCGAACAGCATGCGAAGAAAACGTTTAACTTCCTGCAAAGAAAGGATGCTGGCATAATAACAAGCATACCGGCGAGGAGTCAAGATTCACACAGAGTTTATCACGAGAGAAAAGTTTGGCGAGACAGTTTTCTAGGTGAATGAACAGCGAGAGAAAGAAACTGTTTGGTGGAGTTTTGGGGTGAAATGAAGACTGTGTGTGTGTGTGGGGGGGGGTGATATGTGTGTGTATGTGTTGCGTGCGAGTGTGTGTGTGTGTGTGTGGGTGGGGTGATGTGCGTGTGTTGTGTGTGTGTGTCTGGGGGGGTGGGGGGGTGATGTGTGTGTTGTGTGTGAGTGTGTGTGTTAGCATGTATGTGTGTGTGTGTGTGCGTGTGCGTCTGTGTGTGTTTTTGTTTGTGTGCTTTTTGTGTTAGTATTTGTGTGCGTGTGTGTTCTGTCACTTGTGGTGTGCCTTTTGTTTCTTTATTTCTGCCTTTGATATGTGGAAATGATTCGTGGTTTGAGATACGTGGATATACTTGTATTTTAGTTATTTGTTTTACCTCTCTGTCTATCTACTTTCGAAGAAGGTGTAGGAAAACTACAATCACGTGTATACCATGAATACTGAATAAATGCGAGAGAGAGAGAGAGAGAGAGAGAGAGAGAGAGAGAGAGAGATAGAGAGAGAGAGAGAGAGAGATCGACAGACAGTCATAAAGACACATACACACAGACAAACACACATCCAGACAAACAGAAAACACGAACGGGAGGAAGAGAGGAGAAAACCACACACTCAACCAACCGGTCAAACAACAAACAAATACAAAAACACACACCATTACCCCTCCCCTTACCCCCCCCCCCCTTCTCTGCCACACAACCGGAGATCGTCCTCTTGCGCTGACATCTCTGTACACACACACAAGATGCTGCGTCTTTGGATGCTGCGTCTTTGGGAGAGAGCGTCGGCCGAGATTCCCTCACACACGGGCTCCGTAAACATGCAATTTGGAATACGATGAGAGTTGACAGGCTAAGGGGGGGGGGGGGGGGGGGTATAAGGAGGGGGGGGATGATGAGAGTTGCGAGCACGGGCTGACAAGGTGTGGGGGGGGGGGAGAAGGTGAGGAGAAGATGGGAGGAAATAGATAGATAGAAATAGTAGGTAGAAAATAGATAAAAAGCAGATTAATGCAGATATGAATGGATTATAGGTTGATAAATAGAAATATCTATTAGAAAAAGAGGGGAGGGGGGAATGTTTTTTTGTTGGATGTATAATTAAAGGGTGGTTTATTTTTAAAATAAGTGAAGGGGGGGGGGGGAAATTGTGGATAGATTTTGTTTCGTTTAGTTTATTTTTTTTAAATTTTTGTTTAGGAAAAAAGAGAAAAAAGGGGGGTGGGGAAAATTTTTGGGTGGGGGGGGGGGTGGGGGGTTTTTTGGGTGGGTGGGGGTTTTTGGGGGGGGGGGTGGGGGGGGGGGGGGGGGGGGGGAAGGGGGGGGGGAAAGGGGGGGGGGATGGGGGGGAAGGGGGGGGAAAAGGAAAAAATGGGGGGGGGAAAAAAAAAAAGAAAAAAAAGGGGGGGAGGGGGAAAAAAAAAAAGGGGAAAATAAAAAAGGGGGGGAAATGGGGGGGGGGGAAAAAAAGGTAAAAAAGAAAAGGGAAATAAGGAAGAAAGGGGGGAGAAAGGGGAAAAAAGGGGGGGGAAAAGGGGGAAAAAAGAAATGAAAGAGGGGGGGAGAAAAAAAAGTGAAAAATGGATGAAAAAAAGAAAGAGGGGGTGAAGGGAAAAGGGGGGGGGGGGAAAAAAGGGGAGGGGGGGTGAAAGAGGAAAAAAGGGGGGAAAGGGGGGGGGGGGAGGAGGGAGGGGAAAAAGAGAAAGGGGAATAAAGGGGGGGGGGAAAAGAGGGGAAGGGGGGGAAAAAAAAGATAAAAGGTGAAAAGAGGGGGAAAAAAGGAAAATGGGTTCTAAAGGGGGGGGGGGGGAAAGGGAAGAGAACCCGAAGGGGGCGTAATAAAAAAAAGGGGAGGGGGAAAAAAAAAGGGGAAATGTTTTTTAGGGAAAAGATTTTTGGGGGGGTTTTTAGGGTTTAAAAGATAATGCCAATTATTAAGCAAAGATAGATTAGATAGATAAATAAAATGATAATGAAGAATTTAGAAAAAGGGAGATTTCGTTTGTGAGATGATAAAGAGGACAAAGAAGAGGGTAGTAAAAGGGGGGTTTAATAAAAGTTTTTTTGTTAAATTTAAAGTGACAGAGTGGTTTAAAGGGGACACACAAATAAATAGATATACAGAAAGATAACAGAGATTGATAGACACATGCAAACAATCTGATAGATAGTGAAATAGACAGACACACAAATTGAATAAATAGATAAATGGATATGAATATTGTATAAAGACACTGACAAGTACATTAGTACAAATACACCGAAAAAAACAACAACAGTTAAATACACACAGAAAAGTAGATTAGTTGACAAAAACAGAAGATATCAATAAACGTACATAAAAACGTACATAAACAGATAAATAGATACATAGATATAAAGATACACGTACACACATAGATAGATAGATAAATAGACAGAGGGATAGATTGCTAAAACAGATAGATATATAGACTACATTTATAACAAGAGAAAGATATAGATATAGACAGGTAGACATAAATAGGTTGATGATGGGGCTACCTAGATAGATAGAGAGGGAGGAGAAGAGAAGGAGAAGGATTGGGAGACAGAAACAGATAAGAGACGGAAAAGGAAGGAAGAAACGAGGGAAGAGGAGAAAGGGAGGAGGAGAAGAGAAGGAGAAGGAGTGAGAGACAAACAGATAAGAGACGGAAAAGGAATGAAGAAACGAGGGAAGAGGAGAAAGGAAGGAGGAGAAGATAAGGAGAAGGATTGAGAGACAGAAACAGATAAGAGACGGAAGGGGAATGAGGAAACGAGGGAGACTGACTAA
>NC_061843.1:12858088-12860588 GCF_019202785.1 Penaeus chinensis | reverse complement strand
CTTTATTCCTTTCATCTCCTTCCCCCTTCCATTCTTCTCAAAGGCGGATTTCGGAAGCAAGGAGCCTTTCCTCCGCTCTCCCCCTCCCCGTTTCTTTTTCCTCTTCCATTCCCCCCTCCTCTTTCATTCCCTCTCCTTCTCTCTCCTCCTCCCCCTCCCCCATTCTTCTTCCCCATTTCCCCCTTTCCTCCCCTCCCTTTCCCTTTATCTCCTTCCCTCCCATTCCCTTCTCCCTTTCCTCCCTCCCTTTCTCTTCATCTCCTCCCTCCCATTCCCTTCCCTTCCCTTCCCTTCATCTCTTCCCTCCTCTCCCTTTCCCTTCATCCCCTCCCTCCCATTCCCTCCCCCTTTCCTCCCCCCTCCCATCCCCCCACCCCCACACCCCCTTATGTCCCCCCTCCCATCCCCCCTTACCCCCCTCCTCATCCCCCCTCCCTTCCCCCTTACCCCCCTCCTCTTCCCCCCCCCTCCCATTCTCCTCAAAGGCGGATTTTCGAAGCCCCGAACCGGCGGGGACCTCACACACCAACCTCTCCTCTCCTCTCCTCTCATGTTCCTGCCTCATTACGTGATGAGATATGACATGCCGGGCCGTGGAATCATGGGCTGGCCTCCGCTCTATACCTTGTCATTATTTACAATGATAACGACATGAAATGATATCCACGGGGGCAGCGTTGCCTCTCGCTCTCTCCGTCGCGGGTCGGTCGTTCGGTTTCCCGGAATGTTTCGTTCTTCGAAGGGAGGTTGGGGGAGGGGAGGGGGGGTGGCTCGTGTGGTTTGTTTGCGTTTGGTTGGGCGGTGTCTTTGTTTTTGTTTGCGTTTGGTTTGGGTGGTTTCTATGTTTTGTTTGTGTTTGGTTGGGCGGTTTCTTTGTTTTGTTTGCGTTTGGTTGGGCGGTTTCTTTGTTTTGTTTGCGTTGGTTGGGTGGTTTCTTTGTTTTGTTTGCGTTTGGTTGGGCGGTTTCTTTGTTTTTGTTTGGTTGGGTGGTTTCTGGTTTTGTTTGCGTTTGGTTGGGTGGTTTTTTTGTTTTTGTTTGGTTGGGTGGTTTCTTTGTTTTGTTTGCGTTGGTTGGGTGGTTTCTTTTTGTTTGTGTTTGTTAGAGCGGATTCTTGTTTTGTTTGTGTTTGTTAGCGCGGTTTCTTTTGTTTGTGTTTGGCTGGGTGGTTTCTTTTTATTGCGTTTTTTAGAGCGGTTTATCTCTTCTTTCTTTCTTTTTGTTTTTTGTTTTTAATGGGGGGAGGGGCGTTCTGATCCTCGATGTCTTTCGTGTTATTTTTTCAAATTCTTTTCATTTTCTTATTTTTCATGTGATCTACTGTTTTTTTTTTTGTTTTTTTTTTTTCGTTTATGTGCTATTATTATCCATTTAGTGTCTGTATTTGAGGGAGTGAGTGTGTGTATGTGTGTGTGTGTGTCTGTATTTGAATGTGTTTATGTGTGTGTGTGTGTGTGTTTCTGTTTGTGTGTGTGTGTAAGAATATGTATGTGTATGTATGTGTATAATGTGTGTATATACGTATGTTTGTCTATATGTGTCTGGGAGTGGGCGCCTGTAGGTAATGTCCGCGTGTGTTATTTATCACTATCGATGTGTATCATTATCGACAGAGGACTCATCATTAGACATTAATCTATTTGTTGTCGTGAACGAAAGAATTACTTAAAAATGGCCTCCCGTCCGCCGTCTAAAGGGATGTTATTTAATTACAAGACAGCGATATCCTTTGCCAGAGCGCCATATATTTTGGGAGATGACAGGTGTTCGGCAGAGGATATGGGAGGGGAGGGGGAGGGGGGTAGTGGGAGGGGGCTAATGTACGGGGTGAGGGGTAGGGAGGAGGAGGAGAAGGAGGAGGGGGCCAATGTACAGGGAAAAGAAAGGGGGAGGGGGAGGGGGCCAAAATACAGGGAGAGGGGGCCATTGTACAGGGAGAGGGGTAGGGGGAAGGGGGAAAGGGGCCAATGTACAGGGAGAGGGGAGGAGGAGGGGGGAAGGGGAGGGTGCCAATGTACAGGGAGAGGGGAGGGGGATGGGGGAGGGGGAGGGGAGAGGAGATCAAAGTACAAGGAAGGGGAGGGGGGGAAGGGGGCCAAAGTACAGGGAGAAGGGAGGGGGAAGGGGCCAAAATAAAGGGAGAGGGGTACGGGGGGGATGTATAAGGGAGGGGAGAGGGAGGCTCATAGAACACGGAGGAGGAGGGAGGGGGAGGGAAGGAAAGGGAGAGGGAGAAAGGGTCAAAGGAAAGGGAAGAGGGGAGGAGGGGTGCCAAAGGACTGGGAGAGGGGGAAGAGGAGGGGGATTGTGGGAAAAAGTAAAGGGGGGGGGGGTAAGCCAAAGGACAGGGAGGAGGAGAGGGAGGCTCAGAAAACAAGGAAGGTGGGGAGGGAAGAGGGGTTATAGGAAGGGGGGAGGGGGGTAACGAACAGGGGAAGATGGAGGGAAATTAAATGAGAAGGGAGGGGGTTGGGAGGGAAGTATATGGACTGGGAAGGGAGA
>NC_061843.1:12823490-12825990 GCF_019202785.1 Penaeus chinensis | reverse complement strand
CCCTCTCCGCTCTCCTCCCTCCCTCTCCCCTCTCTTTCCTCCATCTCCCCTCTCCTCCCTCCCTCTCCCCTCTCCTTCCTCCATCTCCCCTCTCCTCCCTCCTTCCCTCACTCCCTTTCTCCCTATCTCCCTCCCCCACCACACTTTAGTTCTCTGGGTGGGGGTGGGGTAGGGGGGGGGTCAGAGGGAGGCGGCGTCGGATGCGCGGAATTCATATGTTAATCGAGTATTCCGGAGGTATTTTCAGTGGATACCTACATGCGGAGATTTATTTTTGTTGATGTAGATTTCCGTTTTTTTTTTTTTTTTCTTGTTCTTCTACGTCTTCTTTTTGTTTTTCTTTTTCGATTTTCTTTTTTCTTTTTTTTTCTTTTTCTTTTCATTTGTTTTACTTTTTGTTATTCTTCTTCTTCTTCTTCTTCTCCTTCTACTACTTTTTTTTTATTCTTTTTCTTCTGCTTTTTCTCTTTCTCCTTTTACTTCAACTTCTTTTCTTCCTCTTCTTCTTCTTCTACATCTTATTATTATTATTATTATTATTATTATTATTATTATTATTATTCTCCTTCTCCTTCTTTTTTCCATTCCTTCACTATCTTCCATTTTTTCTTCTTTAAGAGGGGAAAGCAAGTAAGGATTAGAGTTATACAAGTATTGCTTCTAAAAACGTATTTAAAGAATTTACTCTATTGGACAAGTAACAAGTAATTATTTATCTGGTGATTTTTGGCATATATGAGCGACTCCATTAGCTCCTCCCCTTTATTTTCCTTGATATATTTCATTAACAATAGTTCAGTGTGCTGTCATGCAATGCCATCTAGAAGAACAAGAAGTGTGTGTCTTTCTACCCCTTTCCATACGACCATAAAACTACGAAAATGTGGCTTGATGCATGCAGAAGATGCATGCACTGAAATCTTGGCACGCTTCCTGCTCCATGCATTTTGCAGAGTGTTTTAATTACCATCTGTTATATGATGGCGTAAAGCTTTCTTTGGAATTACAGTCATGTCCGACCTTTAACGTTTGTTCTATTTATGTTCTATTTTTGTTCAAAAAGTGAGTGGAAGGTTTTGTTTTCTCTGGATTTTACAAGATTGCAAGATGCAACAGAACTCGAGCATGTTCATCCTCCCACGTGTTACAGCATTTCCAAAAAGATCCATATCTATATCATCCTCACAGCATTTTTCTTTTTTTTTCTCTCTCAACCTTTACTAGTCTTTTAACTAACTATTGATATAAAAATAAATATATAGCGAACTGACTGCAAAGATGACGAAATAGAGAACGCTTAGTGATGTTTATGCCAGGTGAGGACAAGTGGGCGGGGCTTATCTTGACAGTTGCCAACTAGGATTTTCATCGAGTGGTACTACCTGTCTTTTAAGTACCTTGGCTTCTATATTTTTTTCCATTGATTGAAGTGGAGGTGACGATGGGGAGGGGGGGGGGGGAGGGGGAGAGGGGAAAAGAGGAAATGGTTGTGGTGATGGGGAAGGTGGTAGTGGAGAAGGAGCTGGTGGTGGAGAAGGAGCTGGTGGTGGAGAAGGAGCTGGTGGTGATGGAGGTGATGGAGAAGCTCGTGGTGAATGGTGGTGGAGAAGGAGCTGGTGGTGGTGGAGGTGATGGAGGAGAAGCTGGTGGTGAAGGGGATGGAAAAGGTGGTAGTGGTGATGGAGAAGCTTGTGGTGGAGATGATGGAGGAGAAGTTAATGGTGGAGGCGGAGATGGAGCAGGAGGTGATTGAAAATGTGGATGAGAACGTGGTAAAGGAGGAGGTGATGATGACGGAGACATTGGTTCATGAGGAGGAGGAGGAGGAGGAAATGCAAGAAGGAAGAAAAAAAAAGGACGAAGTGAGGAAGAACAGAAGACAGAAAATGTAGCATGACAGATTTTTAAACAATCAAAAAAAGATAGAAAAACGTGAGAGAAATTAAGGAAAACAAGAACGAAAGAGAAAAAAAATACGCATAGATAAAGGAGATGAAGAAGAACAGAAAGAAAGAGGAAGAAAACCGATCGAAAGCAAGAATAAAAAATAACGATGATGATGCAGAGAATAATCCTAATAAAGATAATGAAAACAAAGATAACAACAATAATAACAAACGAGAATAACAACAAATTAAAAAAAAAATAAGAAAGGGGTGTAGAGAAAGGAGGTCGAAAAGAGATCAATAAACACCCGAAATAAAATAATGAAAATAAAACTCCCTCCCTTTGATGATGATATGCAACTCAGCCCTAGGAGTATGTTCCCTTGCACGGATTGCAATGTGCTATGCAGAGGTATGTTGAAGAGGGTAAGCGAGCCGATTCCCACATGCCAGAGAGTCATTTGAGGAGGGAGGGAGGTAGGGAGGGAGGAGGGAGAGGGGGGGAAGGAGGGGGAGGGGGAAGGAGGGAGAGGGAGGGAGGGAGGAGGGGGAGGGAGGGAAGGAGGGGGAGGGAGGGAGGGAGGGAGGGAGGGAGGGTTGGAGGAAAGTGGGTT
>NC_061843.1:12811827-12816827 GCF_019202785.1 Penaeus chinensis | reverse complement strand
TTTTTTTTTATCCAGGCCTCTCTTTGTGCTTCCTTTTGGCCCAGTTTCCCTGTTTACTTTTAGAGGCCAAATAATCATTGACCCAAGCATCTCTCTTTGCAACATACAAAAGAACAAACATGTACAAAGGCGTGATTTCCCGTTTTCCTATTCAGACCCAATAATATTTGACCCAGGCTTGGTCTATTTGGCCCAATTTCCCTGTTTACTTTTATTGGCCTAATAATTACTGACCCAGGCATCTCTCTTTGCCGTGTACAAAAGAGCATACACATACAAAGGCGTGATTTCCCCGCTTTCCTTTCGAGCCCCAATAATGATTGACCCAGGCCTCCCTGTGCATCGTTCCCGCTCCGCCTCGCAAGATCGTCCCAGGCGATAAAACCTCAATGTCGAGGGCCGCGCCGTGGGAGTCTCGACCCACTCCGCCTCGAAAGGGAAAAAAATGAGTCCCAGTATGCAAATCAGGCCAAGGGGAAAATTCTTTATCTCTCGGGGTATCTCCCTGTTATCGGCGGATGTCCTGAGCGCGTGGGGTTATAATGAAGAGGGAAAAAGGGTGTTCTTTTGAAGGAACGATCCGATTCTGTGATAGCGGCGCATTCCTCGCGAGCTTGCGGCTTTCGCGAGTAAATGCTGGGGAAAGGTGGGCTTCGAGGAGGGGGGAAGGGGGAGGGGAGAGGAATACCTGCTTATTGAGCAAAGGGGGAGGGTTAGAGGTAGGGGGGAGGGTGCCTGGTAGCGGGATAGGGTTACCTTCCGAGCGAAGGAAATTCTGATGTGCAGTAACTTGTTTTATTTAGTCAGCTGTGTTGCTAAGCGATATCAATTTGTTATAAGGGTCACGAAGATGAATGACTGTTTTTTACCGTGGGAGTAATGCAGGTATTGGCAGCCTACTTCACCTTCACCTTGGTTATGCAATATGTAGGTTGATTATTGATTGCTTTCTCCTCCACCTCTCTCAGGGGTGAGGATAAGTTACCTCATCCTTTTGAGATGTAAGCTTTTGTCTCGATAAACTTGTCAATGTCAAGGTCTTTCTCTCTCTCTCTCTCTCTCTCTCTCTCTATCTATCTATCTATCTATCTATCTATCTTTCTATCTCTCTCTCTCTCTCTATCTCTTCCCCTCCCTCTTCCCCCTCTCTTTCTCTCTCCCTCCCTCTCCCTCCCCCCTTCTCGCTCTCTCCCTCTCTCTCTCTCTATCTCTCTCTTTCTCTCTCTTTCTCTCTCTCTCTCTCTCTCTCTCTCTCTCTCTCTCTCTCTCTCTCTCTCTCTCTCTCTCTCTCTCTTTCTCTCTCTCTCGCTCTTTCTCTCTCTCTCTCTCTCTCTCTCTCTCTCTCTCTCTCTCTCTCTCTCTCTCTCTCTCTCTCGCTCGCTCTCTCGTTCTCCCTTTCTTTCCTTCACATGCACTGATCTCTCTTCCTTGGCCCTTGTAATATCATTCAAACAATAAGCAAAAGGAAGGACTCACGAGATCGACTACCCCCCCCCCCCCCCCGCTGCCTTTACCCCCTGCCCCTTGCCTTTGCCCCCTTCCCACTTCTTGCCAGTTCTCCTCCCTCGCCTCTCCATCTTCTCTCCACTTCTCTTCACCCTCTCTCCTTTCACCTCTCTCCACTTCCCCTCTTCTTCCCCCTCCACCATCTCCTCCCCTGTTACCTTTCCTCCGCTGCCACCATTCCTCCCCTCTCCCCTCTCATTCCCCTTTCTTCCCCACGTCCCCCTTCTCCATCCCTCTCCATCCCCTCACACAATGTTTCACTCCCCTTCAAGTTTCCCCACTATTTTCCACCCTTTCTTGCATCTATTTTTACTCACCCTTCTTCCTCTCCCTCCCATCCTATTCCTCTACTCCCACCCCTCTTTACTTTCCCTTTCTTCCCTTTCTTACCTCTCTCCATCCGCTCCCCACCTCCTCCTCCTCTTCTTCCTCCTCCCACATCTTATCCTCTTTTTCCAGCTCCACCTTTCTCTTCCCACCTTCCACATTTCCATTTCCCTTCCACTCTTCTTCACGTCTCCTTTCTCCCCCTCCCTATCTTTCTCCACCCCCTCCCCACTTCCTCCTCCCACTTCTCATCCCCTCTCTCTTTCCCTCTCCTCACCCCACCTCTCTTCTCTCCTCCTCCTCCTCCTCCTCCCCTTCCTCTTTCCCACCTCCACCTCCCTCCCTCCCTCCCCCCCACTCCCTCCTCTTTCCCACCTCCACCTCCCTTCTCCCTTCCCCCCCCTCACTCCCCTCCTCTATCCCACCTCCACCTCCCTCCTCCCCCCCTTCCCCCACCCCCTCCCCCTTCCTATTCGGCTCAGCCTCAAAGACGAGTTAAACTTCCTGTCTCGACCAAGCGCTTAGAAAGACCTCGCCGACAGAAGTTCAAGGATTTTTTTCTTTTTCTCTCTTTTTTTTTCGAGGTGAAGAGGTGGCTTCAAGACGTGTAGGTTGTTTGATAAATAGAGGGAGAGAAGGAAGAAGAAGACAGACGCGATATAATGAGGGGGGGGAGGGTATTGTGTGAAGAGTGTAGATTGTGAGAATGGAGTGAGGGGGTGAGAGGGAGAGAGAGAGAGAGAGAGAGAGAGAGAGAGAGAGAGAGAGAGAGAGAGAGAGAGAGAGAGAGAGAGAGAGAGAGAGAGAGAGAGAGAGAGAGAGAGAGAGAGAGAGAGAGAGAGAGAGAGAGAGAGAGAGAGAGAGAGAGAGAGAGAGAGAGAGAGAGAGAGAGAGAGAGAGAAGTGGGAGGGGGGGAAGAGAAAGAGAAATAGCGCCAATAAACTGCAGTAAAATGTTTGCTTCCAATCTACATATAAACAAGACGGACCATGTAGTCATAGGAATTGCCAACAGTCATAGATATCTTTCATCGCATAAATATCGTAAAATATCACGATAATATCCTTCCTCTTGGACAAATGACGTAAAAAAGAAGAGTGGTCACGTATGCAAATTCACCCCCACCCCTCGCCCTCACCTTCCCCTTCCCCCTCCCCCGTATATAAATTCACCCTCTCCCCCATCCCTCCCTCTCTCCCTCCTCCCTCCCTCTCTTCCCCCTTTCTCCCTCCCTCCTCTCTCTCTCCCTCCTCCCTCCCACCTTCCTCCCTCCCTCCCTCCCCCCTTCCCCCTCTTCCCCCATCCCTCCCATTCATTCCCGAAACAGCTGATCGGGAGCAACAAGCGATAAAGATGAATAAGCAGAGATTCCCGGCGATATCTTGCGTCTTCTCCTCCACCTCCTCGCTTCGGTCCGGCCTCGTCGTCCGAAAATTTATGGGAAAAACACATTAGCTTGATTATCGCCATGATCTACTAGGGGGTTGGGGGTAGGGGGTGGAGGTGGAGGGCGTCGGGTAGATTGGGGGAGTATGGGGGTGCATTGGGGTAGGGGATGGGAGGAGAGGTGGGGGTGGTGGGTGGGGGTTGGGAGGAGAGGTGGGGTATATGGGTGGTGGGGTGGGGAGGTTTGAGAAAAGGGGAAAGGAGGGGATTGGGGGTGAGAGGTGGGGGTTGGGGGAAATTAGGGGGTTGGGGAGAAAGAGATGGGGAGTGAGGAAGGGGATGGTGGGTGAAGATGGGATTAGGGGAAGAGGTGGGGGATGGGGTAAAGGAGGGGGTGGGGAAAGAGGGGGTGGGGAAAGAAGTGGGGGAAAAGAATGGCTGGGGAAAGAGGTGGGGGAAGGTGTGGGGGGTGGGTGAAAAGTGGGGGTGGGAAAAGAGGTGGGGAGAAATGCATGGGGGTGGTTAGGGGTCGAAGGGAGAGGTGGGGGATAAGGAAAATAAGTGATGAATGGGTGTGGGTGTGGGATGGGGGCAAGCTTAAGTTGGGGAGAGAGGTTAGGGATGATAGTGTGTGTGTTGGGGGGGGGGGGGGGCTGCAGAGAATGAGAACACGGCGGAGTCTCTGCTGAAAATTGCAATGCTAGATAGTGCAAGAGGAAATGACGTGACTCAGAAATAATGTTAGTATTGACTAACGTAACACTGATACTTATAAACACACACAGGCACACACATACATATTTACCTATCTATCTATATCTATGTTTATCTATCAATCTATCTATATCGATATATATATCTATCTTTCTATCTATCTTCTATCTATATTGAAATCTATCATTCTATCTGCATATATATATTCATCTATCTATCTAGCTAGCTAGCTAGCTATATCTATCTATTTATCTATATTTATCTATCTATCTATCTATCTATCTATCTATATATCTAATCATCTATACGTGTGTGTGTGTGTGTGTGTGTATGTACGTATATATGTATATGTAATTCTACACTCTTATTTTTTCCAAGACCCTTTTTTCCTCTGTGGCATATATATATATATATATATATATATATATATATATATATATATATAAATATATATATATATATGTACATATAAATATATATATATATATAAATATATATATATATATTAATATAATAAAGCAACATAATCAATCAGGTACAAATAACCGTCAGCTATAAATACATACACAGAAACACAGCCTTTTTTTCTCTTTTCTTTTTTACCAAGAACACTAATATCACCCAACTCTCCTGCGTAAGAACAACAGTCGAAGAGCGATTTATGCCGACGTCCGCACGGCGCGAGAGCCAAATCCGAGACGATTAAACTTTAGTGGCACTCCGACCGGCCTCGAGTGCCACCGGCTGTGGGAGGTGCCTGCCCCTACCAGCCCTTTGCCCGGTCAGCAGTCGAGGGCTTTTGGGCACTTGAGGGGGAGGGGGGGGGGGAGGGGCGAAGGAAGGAAGTGTAGGTAAGGGGGGGAGAAGGAGGGGGAGGGGTGAAGGAGGAAGAGGTAGGGGGAAGATGAAGAAGGGTGTGGAGAAGGGGTGGGGTGGGGGAGGGGAGTGGAGGAGGAGGTGGAACAAGTACGGTGAGGAGAAGAGAAGAAAGAAGAAAGGAAAGGGAGGGAAGAAAGAGGAGGCGGTCAGGAAAGGAAGAACGAAGAAAAGGTAAGGGACGGGGAAGG
>NC_061843.1:12797401-12804901 GCF_019202785.1 Penaeus chinensis | reverse complement strand
AGTATATCTGTTTAACCATCTCTGCACATTTATGCATTTATCGGCTTCTGCTTCTGCTTCTGCTTCTGCTTCTGCTTCTGCTTCTGCTTCTGCTTCTTCTTCTTCCCTCCTCTTCTCCTATCCCTGTTCATTTCCTTCTTTTCGCTGAATAAAACGACTATATCAAAATTAACCCCTACTTTTCTTACCTTTATTTTAACTTCCTCAGTCACTCACTCTCTCTCTCTCTCTCTCTCTCTCTCTCTCTCTCTCTCTCTCTCTCTCTCTCTCTCTCTCTCTCTCTCTCTCTCTCTCTCTCTCTCTCTTTCTCTTTCCGTCCTGTATATAACGTACTCACTCAACACTGAAAACGAGGTTCATATACAGCAGACCGTGTATATGTGGGCTGCTTTTGAGGGAGCATAAAGTGGCATCACTCGTATTCTAATTCCAGTGAAAAAATAATTAATATAATCTACTCATATGTCTATTCATTCCTTATATCATTTACCTGCGTTCTCTGTCTTTTAAACAATGGCGGGAGGGGGAATAAGAGGGGACGGGAATGAAAGAGGACGAAGGCAAATAAGGAAGGAGGCAAGGGCGGTCAAGTTGCAAATGCCACAGCACACATACCCATACTCCCCTGTCTTCAAAATTATAAGAAAATTAAATATAAAAAAAAATAAAAAAGATAAAAAAGAAAAGATAAAAAAAATACAAGAATAAATGCCCTCCTACCCCCCCCCCGCACTTTTATCCCTTAAGCCCTCCTCCACCCACACAAGCGGCACCATGAAAACCATGTTGCAATGCAGTGCCTGCCATGAGGCGTGTGTTGCAAGGTTAGCTGGCGCGCGAACGAGAGGGAGAGAGAAAGTGCGGTCGCTCGGTCTTTCGGTCATGAGGTAAACACTGACCACTTCTTGCGGGGGAGACGAACTTGCAGCCTCCTGCTCATCTCCCCTTCCTTCCTCCCGCCCACCTTCTCCTCCCCTTCTCCTTCCCTTCCTTCCTCCCCCTCCCCTTCTCCTTCCCTTCCTTCCTCCCCATCCCCTTCTCCTTCCATTCCTTCCTTCTCCCCTACTCACTCCCTTCCTCCTCCTTCCTCCTCCTCCCCTCCCCTTTCTTCCTCCACCCTCCCCTTCACCCTCTCCTCTCTCACCTATCCCCTCCACTCCCCCCTCTCCCATTCGACAGTGTTGCCAATACGACAGGGACCTCGGGGTTGGAGGGGGGGGGGGGGAGGATTCTCAAAAAGGGGTAAAACTCTTTTAAGACATTACATTCTCACGGTGCTTTGCGGCCGTTTGCTTCTGGGATGAGAGAGAGAGAGAGAGAGAGAGAGAGAGAGAGAGAGAGAGAGAGAGAGAGAGAGAGAGAGAGAGAGAGAGAGAGCGAGAGAGCGAGAGAGCGAGAGAGCGAGAGAGCGAGAGAGCGAGAGAGCGAGAGAGCGAGAGAGCGAGAGAGCGAGAGAGCGAGAGAGCGAGAGAGCGAGAGAGCGAGAGAGGAGAGAGGAGAGAGGAGAAAGGAGAGAGGAGAGAGGAGAGAGAAGAGAGAAGAGAGAAGAGAAAAGAGAGAAGAGAGAAGAGAGGAGAGAGAGAGAGGAGAGAGGAGAGAAAGGAGATAAAAGAGAGGAGAGAAAGGAGATAAAAGAGAGGAGAGAGGAGAGAGAAGAGAGAAGAGAAGAGAGGAGAGGGAAGAGAGGAGAGAGAAGAGAAGAGAAGAAGAGAAGAGAAAAGGAGAAGAGAAGAACGAAGAGAAGATCGAAAGAGAAAAAGAAAGAAAATAAAAAAAATAAAGGCAAGGATGAGAAACACATAACCCATAGCCCGACAGACAGACAGACAAACAGAGAGACAGACGATCAGACAGACAGACACAGAGAGCGCCCTGGCTACGTGTGTCGGACTAATGAAGGCCGCGCTGGCAACGCTGCCTCGACGGCCGGCCAGCGGGGTCGGAGGTGAAGACGTGAGGCGACTGTAGAGGGAACCGAGAATAATCTGCTGTCTCAGGTAGATGGGGCGGATGGGGGATGGGGAGGGATGGGAGGATGGGGATAGGATGGGAGGGTGGAGGATGGGGAGGGGATGGGAGGATGGGGATAAGATGGGAGGGTGGAGGATGGGGAGGGGATGGGAGGAAGGGGATAGGATGGGAGGGTGGGGGATGGGGAGGGGATGGGAGGATGGGGGATGGGGAGGGGATGGGAGGATGGGGATAAGATGGGAGGGTGGAGGATGGGGAGGGGATGGGAGGAAGGGGATAGGATGGGAGGGTGGGGGATGGGGAGGGGATGGGAGGATGGGGGATGGGGAGGGGATGGGAGGATGGGGGGTAGGGAGGGGATCGGAGGATGGGGGATAGGGAGGGGATGGGATGATGGGGATGGGATGGGGGGTAGGGGAATGGGGAAGGGGTTGACCGGTGGGGGATGGGAAAGGGATGGGAGGATGGGGGGATCGGATGATGGGGGATCGGAGGATGGGGATGGGATGGGATGGGAGGGTGGGGGATGGGGAAGGTGTGGAACGGTGGGGGATAGGGGATGGGGAGGGGGTGTGAGGATGGGGAAAGAGGAATGGGTGGGGGATGGGGGAATAGAGATGGGATGGAAGGATGGGGGACGGGGAATGGAGAAGGGGTATTAGGATGGGGTATGGGGAATGGGGATGGGATGGGAGGATGAGGGTTTGTGGATGTGGATGGGATGGGAATGGAAAATTGGGGAAGAATAGGGGGATGTCAAGACATGGAAGGTGTGTGTGTGTGTGTGTACGTTGTGTGTCTATCTATCTACCTCTCCTCACTACTCTCAGCAAGGAGAATATATGCGTGTAAATATGCAAATGTACTCGACTATATGAATATAAGAAAATATATTTAATTATATGCAATGCATTTCTGAATTGCAAATAATTATAAAATCACACACACACACACACACACACACACACACACACACACACACACACACACACACACACACACACACACACACACACACACAATCCCAACAAATGCACAACAAATTCTTTCGCAAAAAAAAAAAAAAAAAAAATTAACACCATGTGAAGTCTCTCGGGACTTTGTTCAAAGTATGTTCAACGGTGTTCAACATGTTCGTGCTCTATGAGGAATGTTCAGGAGGTAAGTTGGTCGGGATGAGGGCCGGGGGAAGGGGGGGAGAGGGGGGGCCGGGGGAGGGGGGGGGAGGGGAGGGATTCTTACGCTGGGGAAATGAAGTCATTTCCGACCAGAATTCGTGACGGTGGGACATTAAATGAATTAAAAGGACGAATTGGTGACGTCATGGTTAGATAAACCATCGAAGCAAATAATCAAATAAGAAAAACGAACCGATGACGTCATATTAGAGAAACGACACAACGGTTTTCCGAAGAAGGCGCGGGCTTGGGATCCTGCTGGTCAAAACTTGAGCCAAGAAAACGAAACCAAGAAAACGGAACCAAGCCAGAAACAAAAAGTCAAACCGGACAACTGAGCCGAAAAAAAACAAGCCAGCTTAAGCCAAGAAGGAGAGGCAAGCACAACCAAGTCAAACCAAGCCAGAATGCCAAGTTAGGTAACAAAGCTAAGTTACAGGACCAAGCTAAGTCACACGGCCAAAAACAAACGTTTAAAAGGCACACCAGAAAGCAAGCCAGAAAAAGCAAACCAGAAAGCAAGCCAGAAAAAAGCAAACCAGAAAGCAAGCCAGAAAAAATCAAACCAGAAAGCAAGCCAGAAAAATCAAACAAGAAAGCAAGCCAGAAAAAGCAAGCCCAGCCACACAGCCATCACCACGACGGCGGGAAATGGCTGCGTAACTTCTGGTTGTTTGCGTCACTCGGCCGCGGAGAGAAAGTCGCGGCGGCAGTTTCGGGACGTGACGCTGCCAGTCACTCCCGAATAAAAACCTAAATGGAAGGAAAAGAACTACACATTCACGCTTAAGAAAATTCAAATGCACTCGAGGTAGAAATGATACACATCTGCACATCAAATCAAAATATAAAAAAAATACCTTCTAGAATAGTGAGAAAAAAAATAAATGTATATTCATGTTTCAGACCAAAATTTAAAAGCAATTCATTATGTGGAAAAGAAAACTAAATGCACATTCAAAATCATTTTCTCTCTTTTTCCCCCATTTCCCTCTTTTTTTCTCCATCTCTCTCTCTCTCTCTCTCTCTCTCTCTCTCTCTCTCTCTCTCTCTCTCTCTCTCTCTCTCTCTCTCTCTCTCTCTCTCTCTCTCTCTCTCTCTCCCGAATTTTCATTTACCCTTCTCCATTACCTTGAAATTCCCGGTAAAAAGTATTACGAGAAAAAAAACAAAAACAAGAATCATCTCGACCAAACATACTAATACCAATAAACAAAATAAAAAACAGATTGAAAAATAAATAAGCCCGAAAATAATGTTTCTTGGGCTCCCATAATTTCGCTTATTACTGCAGGTCATACTCGTGACATACGGGTCTGTCATGCGGGAGAACAATGCACATAAAGTTCCAGAAATAATATACATTAATATGGGGTCATGCAATCGGCCATTCTCTCCTCCCCTTCTTTCGTCTCTTTTCCCCTTGTTCTCGCTCTTTTCTTCCATTCCCCTTTCCGGTTTTCCTTTTTTTTCCCACTTTCCTTCTCCCTTTCATTCTCTCATTGCTTGTCCTTCTCCTTAGCCTTCAACATCCTCTTTCCCTTTCCCTTTTCAATCTACTCTCCCTTCTTCTACTTCCTTCCACACTTCACCCTTCCTTTCCAACTCCTTCCTTCCTCATCTCACCCTTCCCTTTCCTTTCTCCATCCTCTCACCCTTCCTTTCCCTCTCCTTTTCTTCCCCTCCCCCACCGCCCCTCTCCTCTTCTCCTCCCCCCCACCTCCCTCCCTCTCTCTCCCCTCCCCCTCCCCACCCAGCCATGCAGAGAAGGCGAGTAACATGGGTTCGCCTCCCCGGGCTTTTTACATCAGCCCTGCATACCTCGCCGGCGGGGAGAGGAGATAGGGAGGGAAGGGGGAGGGAGGGGGAGGGAGGGGGAGGGGAGGGGAGGAGGAGGATATGGGGAGGGGAGGCGGAGGAGATGGGGAGGGGAGGCGGAGGAGATGGGGAGGGGAAGCGGAGGAGATGGGGAGGGGAGGATATGGGGAGAGCTTGGGGAGAGGATGGGGAGGAAATGTAAGTCTCAAGACAAATGACCCTCGATGTCCAGAACCTTACGCGATTCCTCTCATAAGGTTGCTCTTTTTGAAGCAGTTTCGATTTTCTCGCCCACGTTTGCCTATTGCTGTAACGCGTTTTCTTGATTTTCTATTCATTCATATTTGTTAAACGTCTGTATATATACTTTTTTCGTTCTATGACTTTTTATTTCTCCCAACCGCCTTATCTACCTTTTTTCACCCTCTCAACCTATTTGTTTAAATCTCCCTCTCCATTCCACTATGTTTCTCGCTCCTTCTCCCTCTCTCCTATTTCTACCTCTCTCTTTCCCTCCTTCTCATCCCTCCTCACGCTATCCGCCCTCTCTCAATTTTCCCTTTCCATTTTCTTCTTTCCTTTCCTTTGCCCTTTCCCTCTCCCTCCTTTTCTCTTCCTTCCCCTTTTCTCTCTTTTTCCCATCTTCCTCTCCTCTCGATCTCCCCCCACCCCCTCTATCTCTCTCTGTCTCTGTCTCTCTCTCTCTTCCCACCCCTTCCCCTTCTCCCTCTCCCTCTCCCCCTTTTCAATCCTCTTTCTTCCTTTCCCCCCTTTCTCCCTCTCCCTTTGTTCCCCTTCTTCCTCACCCTTCCTCTCCCTCTCCCTCTCATTTTCCCTTACCTTTCCTCCCCGTCCCCATCCTTCCACTCTCTCCCCTCCTCCCTTCCCTCCCTCATCACCCCTAACCCCCTTATTCCGCTTCTCCCCTAACCCCAACCACGAACAGCGGCTCCACACACACACACACACACACACACACACACACACACACACACACACACACACACACACACACACACACACACACACACACACACACACACACTCTCTCTCTCTCTCTCTCTCTCTCTCTCTCTCTCTCACTCTCTCTCCCTCTGTCTGTGTCTGTCTGTCTAGGACCGGCGCTTCCTTCCACCACGATTCCCGGCGGGAAATAAAAACGGGCTTCCATTAGAGACGAGCACGTGCCTTCGGGCTGGCCGGCGCTACAACACATGTAGTATAACCACGTACCTATGCTATTCCCCTCCCCCCCCCCCCCCCAAAAAAAAAAAAAAAATACAAATACACGGGAGGACATATAGGTATAAACAGTTTTACACATGTGCATCCGTGGAGATTCGCGGACGTACACGAGGGGAAACAAACATATGTAGACGAAGCAACCCCTTTCGCTTTACGCACGCACGCACATGCACGCACGCACGCACGCACGCACGCACGCACGCACGCACGCACGCACACACTTTCGAGTAAAGACGTGTCTCCGTTCCGCCTTTTTATTTTCGAAATACACGGCGACTGTAATAAAAATGCTAGCTAAAATGAATAAAACATAAAAATAGTGATCCAGGGACTCAGCTTAGTTTAAAATGGGCGCAATACTAAAAATGCTTGGACATAATAAAACCCCGGTGTGACGTTTACTAAAAAGGTATAAATCACAACAGATTCAAGCTAAATACACACACACACACACACACACACACACACACACACACACATTCTCTCCCTCTGTCTGTCTGTCTGTCTGTCTGTCTGTCTGTCTGTCTGTCTGTCTGTCTGTCTGTCTGTCTGTCTGTCTGTCAGTCTATCTGCCTGCCTGCCTGCCTGCCTGCCTGCCTGCCTGCCTGCCTGCCTGCCTGCCTGCCTGCCTGCCTGCCTGCCTGCCTGCCTGTCTGTGTGTGTGTGTGTCTGTGTGTGTGTCTGTGTATGTGTGTGTGTGTGTCTGTGTGTGTGTGTGTGTGTCTGTCTGTCTCTCACCCACACAAATACCCTACATAAATATGCATGTCAGAATATATGCATTTATTCTTGACTCTATTTATTTATGTATGCACATAAAGGGAGTGATGCGAGGAAGAGAGACAGAGACAACTAAAAAGGAAAAAGGAAAATAGTAGAATAAAAATCGTGTAAAGGAGAGAAACAAAAAGATAAAATACAGACAGATACACAGACAGACCTGAGAGTAAGACCTGCGTTCGCGTGGGCGTGTGTCAACCATCCTAAGTGTATATGTATCCGCTCATGTGCGTGTGCATATTGGTGCGTGTGCATGTTGGTGCGTGAGCGCGTGTGTGTGTGTACGTGTGCTTGAGTGCGTGTGCGTGTGAGTGTGAGTGTTCGTTTGTGCGTATACCTTTGCGTGTGTCAGCCATCATAGGTGCTTGTGTATCCGACTGTCTGCGTGTGCGTGTTGGTGCGTGTACATGTACGTGTGCGTGTTGGTGTGTGCGTGCGAGAGTGCGTGTGTGTGTGTACATCATCATCATATACACAAGTAATAAGGAAAGAGGAAAAAAGAGCACCA
>NC_061843.1:12759681-12762181 GCF_019202785.1 Penaeus chinensis | reverse complement strand
GCAGAATAGCCGAATCCATATCGCTCAACCCCCCTTTTTCCCCTCCAAATCAGATATAAGATAACTGACCCCATCGCCCCACCAAATAAACCAATCAGCGCCGCCACTCCATATCTCCGGCTGGCCGACTCTCTTTCATCGTATCGAGAACCCTTTTCAGCTCCGTGCTATATTGGACATTGGTTTGATATCACGGCGACTGAGGTCCCCGATTTTCTGCTATTCTTTTTAGGCTATTTATCCATTTGTCTTTTCTTTTTAAAGCGTTGTTTTAGTTGGTTGTGTTTTTATTATAATTGGTGATATTAGTGGTGTTTATATGTTTTTTTGAGAGATGAGGACTGAGTGTGGAGGGAACTGAGGGGTTGGCACGTAAGGAGGAGGGGGTGAATAGGAAAAAATATTTTCATCCTCATTATTATCATTACTGTCATTATCATCATCATCATCATCATTATCATTATTATTGTTTTCATTATTACTATTGTTATTAATATATTCATTATTATTATTTTTATATTATCTTTATCATTATTACTACTATTAGTATCATTTTCATAATTACCATAATGATAATTATTATCATCATTGTTCTTCTTACCATTTAAAAATAATAATGATATTAATAACATTAATAATAATTATAATAATCACAATACTAATAATAACAATGATTATTATCATTATCACCACTGATATTTTCGTTAACACCACCAATATCATTTACTAATGCTATCGAGAACCCTTTTCAGCTCCGTGCTATATTGGACATTGGTTTGATATCACGGCGACTGAGGAACATCATTAACCAACAAAATAAATTTTACTTCTCCCATCATTAGAAGCACATGTAGCATCTTTAGTAGTAATAACAATAGCACTCCTACGCTTTCATTAATTATGAACACGATTAACATTTCCAAACTTCGGCTAAAGTTTTCCCTGAAGTTGAGCAAGAAAGATTTAGCATAGACTGGAGAGACTGCCAACCGAGGTAGTTATATAGTTGCATACCTTTTCTCTACTTCATTATCTGCCAAGACGTGTTTAGAATTCTTATCTCTGTCTGTCTGTGTAACTCTGTTTGTGTTAATCTGTCTGTCTGTCTTTCTGTCTCTTAAGTCTTTTATTTCTTTTTTTTGTAATTTATAATTATTTTTATTTGTTGTTATTGTTATTATTATTATTATTATTATTATTATTATTATTATTATTATTATTATTATTATTGTTATTATTATTATCACTATTATTATTGTTGTTTTGTTGTTGTTGTTGTTACTCTTCTTCTTCTTCTTCTTCTTCTTATTATTATTATTATTATTATTATTATTATTATTACCATCACTATTACTAGCATCATAATTGTTTTCGATCACTTATTCTTTATCTATTTATTTATTTCTTTTTACAAAGAGGAACCCGTATGAAAAAAAAAAAAAAAAACAATATATATAATTCAAAATGCAGTCTCCCCCCCCCCCTACCCTCCACGAGAATGACATATGGCTTAATATTATTTTATCTTTATTTCTCTCTTATTTTCCTATTAATTTACTTTACTTTACTTTTTTCCTATTCTATCCAGTAGTCCGAGTGGCTAGGAAATTCCGTAGATAAGAGAGAGTGAACAAGTTGTTCGTCAACACACACACACACACACACACATATATATTTACATTTTTTTTTTTTTTTAGTTATCATGATACATATTTATCATCTGATTATGTTTGAAATTACTTATTTTCGTTTACTAGTGAATTTTGTATTTCGCGCGCACACACACACACACACACACACACACACACACACACACACACACACACACACACACACACACACACACACAATGCACCTCTGTATGTATGCTCGCACTCATATATACAGATATGGATATATGGATAGACAAATATATAGACAGATGGTTTGATTCGGTAGACGAATGGATAGATAGATAGAAAAGGATGCATAGATGAAAAAATAGATAGGCATATAGATAAGCAGACAGATAGACAGTTAGACAGAAAAAAACAGAAAGATAGATACCTAGATAGAGAGAAAGAGCAACATATTGATAGTTGGATAGATAGATAAACAGACAGGAATGGTGACAGACAGATAGACAGATACATGTATACACATTATACGCACATCCACCATGCTTATATTGGACGTATGTTAAGTATTTTATTTTTTTCATATTATTACCATAATTAGCGCGTTTTAGGAGCATTCAATCACACACAATGAATAATGATGAAAGATTGTAAAATGTAGAGTAAATGTTTAATCATTTTTACTATGATTTTGATATATTTAGTTATTTTTTTGTGTATTTTTTAAAGGCCTGTTATTACGTAATCGGTAGTGTTAATTGACCGTTTTTTCTATATATTTTTTGTATTTTCTGAACAGTGACCATCTTTTTGTTTTCTTTTTAGATAAAGATGGATATTTGAGTCTTAATTACTGCTATTCCAAAATATATTATTGTTATCGT
>NC_061843.1:12699460-12716960 GCF_019202785.1 Penaeus chinensis | reverse complement strand
GAAGGGAGGAAAATGAGAAAGGAAGTGAGGAAGGGAAAGGAGGAAGGAAGTGAGGAAAAGGAGGAAGGGAGTGAGGAAAAGGAGGAAGGAAGGAAGGGAGGGAGGAAAAGGAGGAAGGAAGAGAGAAAGGGAGGGAGGAAAAGGAGGAAGGAAGAGAGAGAGGGAGGGAGGGAAAGGAGTAAGGAAGGGAGGAAGGGAGAGAGGGAAAGAAGGAAAAGAGGAAGGGAGGGAGGGAAAGGGCGTAGGAAGGGGATGGAAGTAAAGAGGTAGGGGAAGGAGAAGCGAAGGTGACAAGATAAAATCGGGGGAGGAAAGATAGGAAAAGGCTCCTTCCTTCTCGTTAATTGAAATGTGATTCACCTAAAAACGTTTTTTTTTTTTTTTTTTTTTTTTTTTTTTTATCGGTACAAAAATTTGACGTCACAAACAAAACGACGTCACTTTTCATGATGATTTCATTTGTCTTCTTTGTCTTCCTTTCCCCCCTATTTATTCAAGCCATGTGTGTTTTAATATCATTCATTTCTTCCTTTTTTCAGGCCAACTCCATCTTCCTGACGATGTCTCTGTTCATCATGTGTCGCCACGCCAACCTCTCGGCCTCCGTCAAGAACAAGGAACACACTAAGTTGGCCTCCGTCAGGTAGGTGTTGGAGAAGGAGGAGGAAGAAGGAGGAAGGAGGAGGAAGAAAGGGAGGAGAAGGAAGAGAGGGGAAGGAATACGAATGTAAGGGAGGGCGGTGAAATTAAGAGGGAAAAGAATGCTTGTAAGGGAAAGAAATAGAGAGAATGTATGCAAAGAAGAGAGGGAATAAGGAAGAAGATCAAAAGCTGTAAAAGAAACAGCCTATTTTTTAATCCTAAAAATGCCTTCTGAGAGAGTGTAGTTTCAGAGTGCAAGTAGTAGGCCTAAGACCTTCTATTTTGAACCCCCCTGTAGGCTGTTTATGTAGCCGGCCTAACAAGTAGTAGCAGTAGAAACTAAGCAGACCCCTTTGGTAGTCCCTAAAAGATAACAACAATAACAGCAATAACAGAAACTAACATCTTCCCGTAGTGATTTCTTAGGTGCATCACTTCTAGAAGTAGTCCTGCAATCACCTTATTGTTTTCATTATTTTACGTTTGTTTTGTTTTTTTCTTCATTTCTGATGGACTAACAGTAACGTATTAGCGAGTAAGTGCAACACAGTGTGGTGGGTTAGAGCCGCGCCCGGCAGTGGGCAAGGGTGGGCGGCTCCTTCACATACTAACCTCGTGTTTACCTCCGTCTCGACCCACCACCACATCGCACCCACCGTGGGCCCCGCTGACTCTCCTGGTCTCCATCTTTCTGCTGTTCCTGCTCTCGCTGCCGCTGTGCCTGTCCCTGCTGCCGCGGTGGCCGATGCTGTCTGCCATGGTGGTTGTGTCGGTGTTGTTACTCGTAATGGTGTTGATGGTGGTGATGATGATGATGGTAGTGGTGGAGAGGAGAGTGCGCTGCTCGACAAAATGCAGGCTCATGTGTAAGAAATTTTCGTACATTTTTTTTTTTTTCATTTTGTATAGATCCTCGCGTGACCACGTGACTCTAGAATTGGCCTCCTGTGCCTTGTGTCTCGCGAAAAATCCGATTTGTTATTATTTAAAGTTGATTAATTTAAAAATGATGGTGACAATGCCCCAACAATAGAGAAAAAACAACCTGTACATTCAGACCATCTGTTTAAGCCGTGAGACAGACTGGGGTTCGAGACACAGGGCGGAAGGCAGATTGTAGGCGAGGCGTGGCGTGAAGGAAGCACCGTCTTGAGAGAGTCGCACTCGCCTTCTGCAGGAGTTGCGGCGGAGGAGGAGGAGGAGGAGGAGGCAGTGGTGGTGGAGGGCTTGTTTATCCTGCCTTGCTTGGCCTTTTTTTCTCTCCTGTTGTTTTTTTTTCATGTTTTTTTTTTTTTTCATCTTCCTGTTCTTATCTCATCTTCATCTTTTTTCCCCTCTAATTCTCGCGTGCATGGGCGGTTTCGGTCTCGCTTCTCCTCGTTAGGTTCAGAACCTTGACGCTTTGCACCTCCTTGATGGCACTAACTAACACGTAGAGCTTGTTTGTTTGTTTGGTGAGTCACGTGGCACTAGTACTGCTACTACTACTACTACCAACTACTACTACTACTACTACTACTACTACTATTCAGGGGCTTCGGGTTCCTCTTCTGGCGCCGGAGGAAGGGGAAACGATCGCTTTCTGACGAGAGGATCGCCAAGAAAAGAGAGACAAACTGAGACAGAGGCAAACGACGAAGAGACAGTGGATAGGCGTCCGTGTGTGTATGAGACAAAGCAAATGATAAATAAATAAATAAGATAAGGAAGGGAGGGATGCAGCTGTTATTCATCATTTTGGTAGATATTTTCGGCAATTCGTAATTCACGTTGAGATATAAGAATTGCTGATGACAGGCTATTTGCATTTATACCTTATTCTAGGGGGTATCGCTGTAATTGAGAGCATTTGTGTGTGCGTGCGCTTGTGTGCGTGTGTGCGTGTGCGTGCGTGACTTTGAAGCGTAAATGACCAGACCCTAAAAGACAAGGACAGAGAGAGCGAGAGAGCGAGAGAGCGAGAGCGAGCGCAAAGTACTTCTAAAGACTTGATTGGAGCACCACCTTTTCTTTCGCGAGGAGAAGACCAGGTGGGGCCGTCCGTAGTTCCTCGAGTGGGAGAGGATTTCTAGGCTTATGTGTGTATTAGAAGTGTAGATAAAAAAAAAAGAATGCTGAAAAGAGAAGAGTGAAGAATGGGTGTCTGTGTCAAGGTCAGAGAAATGATGATATTTTTTTATTAAAAAGAAAAATCAATGTGAAAGAGGGAAAGGGTTTGACACGTGGCACTGCCCCGACACAGCATGGCAGTGATACTGGATGGGGCACTGGCTGGCAGACCGAAGGAGGTTCAAAGTCACGAGACTGCATTATGTTGCAAAATTGCAGGTTGCTTGTTGACACCTGTAGTGCACAGAGGAGAGCATGACTGGATTTTTGAGCCGAAAGGCAACAGGTTCTTGAATAGTTTGAATTACCAGATATGCACTTGAGGAAAATACATACACACGCACACACACACGCACACACACACACACACGCTCGCGCGCGCGCACACACACACACACACACACACACACACACACACACACACACACACACACACACACACACACACACACACACACACACACACACACTCTCTCTCTCTCTCACTCTCACTCTCACTCTCACTCTCACTGTCACACACACAGTCAGTCAATCAATCAAATATTTATCTTTGCGTGTGATGTTATTTAGACTGACCTTGTATTTATAAGCCTGTGTTGTTTTTCCTCGACATTAATACCAAGAGCTTTGTATATATTATACGTTTTTTGTGTGTCTTTGTAGAATGTTTTTGTTGATTCAAGTGCAAAAACAATATTTTGTTTATATGTTTTTTTATATAAAGCAAAATCTGACCTTGCGCAGATTATTCCGATTAATTGATTCGAATTCCGTGTAATTGTTTGATCCCCCCCCCCCCCCTTCCCTCCCCTGTGACAATACGTATGGCTTTAACAGACAGGTATATTTCCATATTTCGTATTTCTCCTTTTAGTCTCTGTTATCTCTAACTCCCCTTGCCCCGCCCACATACCCTTTGTTTCCCCTCCCCCCCTTGCCCCAACCCCTTCCTCCTCTCCTCCCCATTCCCCCATCCTTTTCCCTCGTGTCCGTCTCCTTCCCTTCTCCAATCCCCATTCCCCTTCTCATCCCCATCCCCCTCTCCAATCCCTCTCTCTCCCCAATCATAAAGCTAATCCTTCTTCTCTTTCTCTCCCTCCCTCCGTCCGCGCCTTCTGCAGGAGCTGGGTCCGAGGCGCCGTCGTGCTGATGTTCCTGCTGGGGCTGACGTGGACCTTCGGCCTCCTCTACCTCAACCAGGCGTCCGTCGTGATGGCCTACGTGTTCACCGTCCTGAACTCGCTGCAGGGCTTGTTCATCTTCATCTTCCACTGCGTCCAGAACGACAAGGTAAGGGGGACAGAGGGCACTGGTTGGGGTCTTGGGTATTTGTTCTCTTTTGTTGTTATTTTTTTTTTTTTTTTTTTTTTTTTTTTTTTTTTAGTGTTTTATTTATTATTATTTTTTTGTGTTATTTTGGTCAAGGTGTGATTGGATGTCCTGTGTTGTGTGCGTGGTCTATATATTTTTGTCTTTCGTCCTCTCTCTATCTTTATCTATTTGTCTATCTGTCTCTTTCTCTCTCTTTCTCTCTCTCTCCTCTTTTCTCTTCTCTTCTCTCTCTCCCTCTCCTCTCCCTCTCTCTTATTCTTTTTCTCTTCTGTTGCTTTTCTCTCTCTCTCTCTCTCTCTCTCTCTCTCTCTCTCTCTCTCTCTCTCTCTCTCTCTCTCTCTCTCTCTCTCTCTCTCTCTCTCTCTCTCTCTCTCTCTCTCTCTTTCATTATCTTTCTCCCCCTCACCTTCTCTCCTTTCTCTCTCCCTCATGTGCAAAGAGTGTGAATGGGGCCTTTATAGTTTGTATTATTTGCGTTGTATTATATAGCCCTTGTTTTTCACACTTTGCATACTATTAATCAATTATGGTTATGGATGTCCTCACAGTATTATAAAACTAATAATTTTACTAAATGTAATTTGCTGTAGATACGATTTTGCTATGTTATATCATTAACCCTCCCTTGGTTACGGTTAATTTGTTTAGTCTATTTTTGTTTACTAATTTTTGGAGTAATATATTTCTGTTAACGATTTGATTTTGTTTTTGTTTATTTCATTAGTTAATCTCTTGTGTATAAAGTAGCCTGAATGTTTATCTCCTTAGACAAAGCAGTGCCCTTGTGTAGATATCACCAACGCAGAGCTTGTGCCGCGCGCTGGCCCGGCATGGGCTGCGGCCGCGGCCCTCGTAGTGTACAGTCGTACCTCTGGGGGCCTGGGCGCACGCAGTCCTTGCCGGGCGGCAGGGCGGTGCCTGCGTGCCCCCGCCTTGAAGGCACGCCGCATGTGTAGGGTGCCCTTCAAGGAGGGTACGCGCGTGTGAAGCTGTGCCAGGTGGATACATAGTGTGTGTCTGTCCTCTGTAGGTGAAGAAGGAGTTACGTAGGGCGGGTCGCCGACACCCCTGGCTGCGGGCGTGCCTGTGCGCCGCCCACGACCGCTCGCAGACCGGCAAGGACGCCCGCACCTCCCACAATGCCGCCTCCCACTCACAGTCGAACTCGCACTCCTCGCATACAGTGGGTAGCTCCTCCCACGACGCCCTTGCTTGCCACCCCGCCCCGCCCGCCACCCCGCCCCTGCCCCCCGCCCCCCTCGCACACCACCTCCCGCTTCCCGCCAACCTGACCCACCTGGCCGCCCACCACCTGTCCCAGGCCCACCCGACCATCGTGGACGAGTCGGGCTCCCCCGTCGGGGCGCTGAGCGTGGCCTTCAGCCTGCCGGCGCTCCCGCCCTCGACGCCCTCGGCGGCCGAGCCCGCCTCGCCCTCGCCCACTGCCCCGCCCGACTACCAGAACGCCCTGCCCTTCCACATCCAGCAGGTCAACGCCGCCCAGATCTACTCCTCCCCGCCCCCCACGCCCACCCTCTCCCAGCTCTACGACACGGCCGGCCCGCCTATCTCCACCGCCGCCCTCCACCACTATATCCAGCCGCGCTCCACGCCCCTGCCCATGGGCCCCCACCTGCGAGCGCAGCAGCAGGCCGTGTCGAGCCTGGCCCTGAGCCCCACCATGCTGCAGGCCGCCCTGTCCTCCCTGCACTCCAGCAACCCCAAGGCGCTCGACCACCACCACTACCACAACCTGCTGCAGCTGCCCCTCTCGGCCGTCCACCTGGCGCCCGACGACTCCAACTACCTCCAGCCCAAGTCCCACTTCGCCTCCAGCGCCCTCGGCGGCGGCCTGCAGCACGAGGGCGGCGGCGCGCCTCCCCACCCCTCCTACCCCCTCAACGCCAAGGGCGGGGGCGGCCACCCACCTCCTCCCATTCCTTCTCCCGACGACCTACCTGACTCGTCCCCCCACCCCTCTCCCCACCCGCCACCCTCCTCCACCGCCACCACCACCACCGCCTCCACCTCCCCCCACCCCCCCAGCACTCCCAAGAGTAACCCTCCCCCCACCAAACCGGAGAGGCCTCAAAAGAACACCAACAACAGTATGAAAGGTATTTTTTTTTTTTAAACTCACGCCTCAAAAAAGAAAAAAATCCGATTAGAGTCGCACGCACGCTGTCACTCACTCCCAAGACCTCGAGCAAGCACTCTCTCAGTCCAGAAGCGGAGGTCTGCTTTCATAACCGGCGACTGAGGAGTCCCTTTAAGGGCCTGCTGGTCTTAGACGATCACGGTTGCTATTAACGCTTGTGGGTACATCTAGATGTCACTTCTCGTGGTGAACGTGCAAGAGGGTCTGGCGCATGTAGATTTTAATTTGTTTTTTAATTTAATTTAAAAACCTTCATCACTTTAACATGCTATAAACTACAGTTTCTCAATGAACAGGATTTTAAAAACCAGGACCGAGTCAGTCCGGAGACCTGACTGGAAGCTTGGTTTGAGACGGGAGGTGTCCCCGTGGCACGCTGCAGTCTGGTGGCGGGCATCGTAAAACTAGAAGGCATAGCCACGTAGATGTTCTGGTAGATGGAAGTAACTGGTGTAACCTCTCTGATATGTTTCCTTTTTGTTTTGTTTATTTTAATATTAAAAGAGAATCCAGCGTTAGTGTTAACCCGAGATAAGCAAGAAGCCGTGGCGGGTGACGAGCGGAGCCACGGAGCTGACATCCCTAGGCTCTGAAGATGAAGACGGGCGGAGCGCGGGCGTCGAGGCCTCGCTCCCTCCCGGCACCTCGCGGGGATCTGAGACCTCCTTCGGTAGCTTGCACGCACCGAGAAATACCTTCCGGTGGCCAGGGCATGCATGGGGCAGGAGGAGAGATCGGGCGAGGGATCCGACAGCATTTGGGGCTCGAGTCCGTGTTGCTTGAGGTCCCCGACTGCCGAAGGAGGAAGAGCAGAGGAAGCGTTGCATGACGGATGCCACCGGAAGCTTCTTGTGTTATCCTCACCTGATCACATTCAATAGTGGAAGCATGTTGCGTTGGGCTTCGGTTCGTGAACAGCAAACGCATCATCTCTTAAACATGATCCAACATGATGTTTTTCGCATTGACAGGTTCAATTCCCGAACGACTTCTTACTTTTAGAAGGCAAATGCAGACGAGGCAAGGACCGCACGAAGGGAAATAAAACGGGAGAGGAAAGGGTAGGGCTTTATGTTCCTCGATTCCGACGTGGGGACCTTCGATTCGACGTCCCCCTCCAATCATTACTCCTCAGAGACTCGCGTTCCCATTAAAGAACAACTTTGGAGATCACTCAGTTTTAGCAGATTAAAACCCCGTGAATAATGGCTGTCAGTCGGGAGAGGAGAAGGAAGGGAAAGTAGGAGCGGAGGAGGAGGAGGAGGAAAAGTAGAGAAAAAGAGGAAGAAAAAGAGAAAGGGGAGAAAGACAAACAGGAGGACAAGAACACGGACAGGTTTCGCCTTGACAGCAAAAGGCAGAAAGAATGAAGCAGTAGAAGCAGAAATAGCAGGAATGACAGGACTCCCCCCCCCCTTCCCCCTACCCCACCCCTCTCCCTTAGCAGCTCAGTTGGCATTATCGGAACACGAGCTTCATCAAAGGAAGGGGAAATGAATGCGGGACCGTTCATCCGCCTTGCCCGTGCGTTCATTTATGCTGTTATGTTTTGATCTCCGCGGGGAGGGGAAGGGGAAGGGGAAGGGGAAGGGGAAGGGGAGAAGAGAGGAGAGGGAAGGAGAAGGGGAGGGGAGAGTAAAGGGACAGAGAGAGGGGAGGGGAGGATAGTATAGAGAGGAAGGGAAGAGATGAGATGGGTAGGAAACGAAGGGAGGGGAGGGGAGAGGGGATGGGAGGGCCTAGGGTACGGGAGAGGGAATTCATGCCAAATAATTTACACCAGAGGAAATATTTGTTCTTTTTGTTATTTAGGGAATTTCCCCGTCTCCCATCGATGTCAGTTGCAGTTGCATTGATCACTGATTCTCTCTCTCTCTCTCTCTCTCTCTCTCTCTCTCTCTCTCTCTCTCTCTCTCTCTCTCTCTCTCTCTCTCTCTCTCTCTCTCTCTCTCTCTCTCTCTCTTTCTTTCTCTCTCTTTCTTTCTCTTTCTCTTTCTCTTTCTCTTTCTCTTTCTCTCTCTCTCTCTCTCTCTCTCTCTCTCTCTCTCTCTCTCTCTCTCTCTCTCTCTCTCTCTCTCTCTCTCTCTCTCTCTCTCTCTCTCTCTCTCTCTCTCTCCCTCTCTCTCTCTCAACTTTTCTTTTGGGGTACTTCCCTTTTTTACATGCTGGGAAGAACAGAAGAAGGAGAGGGAGATGGGAGCAAAAAAGAAGAAGAAGAAGAAGAAGAAGAAGAAGAAGAAGAAGAAGAAGAAGAAGAAGAAGAAGAAGAAGAAGAAGAAGAAGAAGAAGAAGAAGAAGAAGAAGAAGAAGAAGAAGAAGAAGAAGAAGCAGCTAATGAGAATACTATATGACGTCATATGGTATCTTCGCGTTGCGTATCTTGATATTGCAATCAAGGTCGGATCCCAGATTAATGTTGACTTGTGAAATGATTAAGTAGCGTTTTATCGCGACCGAATCGGATGAGTTATCGAATGGGATCGGATTATTATTATTTTTTTTTCCTTTTTCTTTTTTTTAGTTTCTTTTTCTTATTTTTTAAGATGGTGATCGGCGTCGGAGCGATTTCCTCGAAATCTTCTCTCGTCCGTTGCGATTGTCTCGAGCGATGGTCAATAAAGGAAAAAGAATATAGAAAGGAGAAGAAAAGGAAACGCATGAAAAAACTCACTCCCTCTCTCCCCTACCCCCCCCCCCCCCCCTTTGCCTCGTCCCCTTCCTCCCCTTTCCTCTTCCTCCTGCTTCTCCTCCCTCGCTTTCTTCTTTGTCCCTTTCCCCATTCACCCATTCCTTCGCCCTTCTCCCCCTCCCCTCTCCCTCTCCCCTCTCCCCCTCCCCCTCCACTCTCTCCCTCTCTTCACCCCCTCCCCTCTCCTCCTCCCCTCTCCCTTTCTCCCTCCCCTCTCTCCCTCCCCTCTCCACCTGTACCCCCCCCTCCTCTTACACCCCCCCTCCCCCCGCGATTCCCTTCTCCTTTCTAAAAAAAAAAAAAACTCTTGGTGTAATAGAAAATGATCAGACTGGATAGGAGAGGGGATAGGAGAAGGGAAGGAAGCGAGATTAGAGGGGGAAGAGGGGGGGGGGGGAAGGATGATGAGGGGAGAGGGAGAAGACAGATGAGAGGGGGGGGGGATAGATGGAGGAGAGAAAGAAGGGTAGAGGGAAGGATGAAAGGGGGAGAGAGAGGAAGAGAGAGAGAGGGTGAGGGATAGGAGGAAAGAAAAGAGGGGGCAAGAGAGGGAAGGGAAGAAAAAATAGGAGGACGGGGGGAAGAGGAAGGCCACCTCCCCCCCTCCCCTCTAGTCCACCTACCCTCCCCAGCCGTCCAGCATATCCCTCCCCCCCCCCCCTATTCTCTCTGAGCGTAATTCCAGCAGCGTAAGTTACTGTCATGTTTAGCTTAGTCGGAATATAGATATGAAAATGAGTTATTGATCAGCGACTCGCCCGGAGGAACTTTGGAGGGCATGAGGAGGGGAGGGGAGGGGAGGGGGAAGGGGGAGGGGTAGATATGGGTGGTTGGGGTAGGGGGGGGAGGAGAGGGTGAAAAAAGGGGGCCGGGGAGGGGGGCAGCCAGGGGAGGAGGGGATGACGGCATACATGGTAAATGGTGGGGGGGAAGGAGGTGGAGGAAGTTGGAAGGTGGGGGGAGGAAGTTGGAAGGTGGGGGGAGGATAAGGAAGAGGATAAGGAGGGATGATAAACTGGGAGGGGAGTTATGGAGAGATGGCATGCTCTGTGCGCACGGGTGGGGGGGGGGTAACCGCGGGAGGGGTGGAGTATTAAAATTATAATGTATTTGTTTTATTTATTTTACTTATTCTCAATCTATTTGTTTATTGATTCATTCCTTTGTTTATTTGTTATTTTTGTTTGAGGGAAAAAAAACCTAAGTCAAGGACGAGGGGAGGGGGTGGGGGGGGAGGAATGAGGATCCGGAAGGTCTTTTATATAAAGCGGCCGACGTCTCGAGATTTAGACAAACGAGGGCGTTCAAACAGAGTGCAATTAGGGTCAGCCCTAATGATAATGGACCCAGGTGGAATCGTCGCGCCAACACACCTGCTCCCCCCACCCCGCCCCCACCCCTGCCTGCCCCCCCCCTCCTTCCCCCCCATCTCATCCCACCGTTTTATCTCTTCCACCCCTCCTACCGCCTCCCTCTTCGCCCACCCTCTCTCCCTGCCCCCTTGCTCCTCTCTCCCATCACTCCTTCTCTCCCTCCCTATCCCCTGCCCTCTTCCCCCAACTCCTTCCCCTCCTCCCCTTCTTCCTCCTTCCCCTCCTCCCCTTCTTCCTCCTTCCCCTCCTCCCCTTCCTCCTCCTTCCCCCACCTCCCCTCCCTCCTCCTTCCCCCTCTACCCTCCTTCCCTACCTTCCCTTCCTTCCCTTCCTTCCCTTCCTTCCCTTCCTTCCTCCCCCTTTCCCCCTCCCCAACACGCCCCCTTCCTCCCCCCTCCCCCCGCGGTAATTTTCCCGCTCGCGACCGGAGAGAAACTTAATGTTGCGGCGTAATGCTGATTGCCGGCGGGATGTGATCTCCACCTTGATTCGGAGGCAGCGCCCTTTTCTTCTTCCTCGCCCCTCTCCTTATTCTCGTTTCTTTGTTTTTTTCTTATTTCTATTCGTCTGATTCTCCGTCTTCTTTTCCCTTTCTTTTCTTCTTCTTCTTCTTCCTCTTCTTCGTCTTCTTCTTCTGCTTCTTTTTCTTTCTTTTTTTCTTTTTCTACCTCTTCCTTTTTTTCCCCTCTTCTCCATGTTTATCATCCATATGTTTCTTCTTGTATCTCCTTCGATCCTCCTCCACCTCCTCACCTCCTTTTCTCTTTCGCTCCATTTCCTTGGCTTTACCGAAATAAAGCCAGTCCCTGAAAAAACACGAAATGGAAAAGAGAAAGAAAACGGCCTCCGCTCCAGCCATTATGACGTCCAGTACGAAAGGCATTTGGCTACCTTATAACGAACGAAATCTGTCACGTGGTTAAAGAAAACGGTAACCTGCTTGCCTGCCTGTCTGCCTGTCATGAGAGAGTCGTAGCAGTGCCATGGGTACCATAGCAATGCCACGAGGTGCCGTATAACAGCGCCTGGCATCACATCCGGTGTGGGATGTTTAACTTGCACTAGCGGGGCAACTGGGCCTCTGGGCATCGGGGCCTCTGGGCATCGGGGCATGGCTGGTCTCTCTGAATAACACCCTCCTTGATGGCAACACCACCACCACCTTCCATCCTTAATCCTTTTCTGATTAACCCTTTGGGCTCTGGTGACTCCCTTCCTGGCAGTGCAAACAAACAAACAAATCCTCCCTTTTGTGTTTTTGTTTGAGTAGTTACTTTTTAAAATTATGTTTAGTTTAGTTTTTTATCTCTTTTTTCTTGTTTTTTTGGTTATACTAACGTCAAGGGTGTAAGTGACTAGTTTACTGTAGAATTTTTTCTTTAGTTTAATAGATTCACACCGAATTTTGATATATCATGGAAATACACGATGTTGTAGATCGTTGCATTTTATTTCAGTTAAGTTATATATATATATATATATATATATATATATATATATATATATATATACCTATATATATATATATATATATATATATATATATATATAATCAATGAATCTCACATAATAGCAGTTAGAGTTAGAGAGAGAGTTAAAGAGAAAGAGTTAGAGAGCTCGCGCCTGGGGGCCGCTAGGAGCCAGGACCAAGCCTACCGCCGCCGCCGCAGCTGGTGTGACTAACGAGGTTCCTCCTGCCGTGTCTCCCTCAGCTGGTCCCTCGCCTGACGTCCGGCCGCTGGACTCGGGGGGGAAGCAAGAACAGCACCACCACCTCCTCCTCGCAGGCCGGGGGGGGAATGCCCCACCTGCCTGCGGGGGCGTCGGGGACAGCAGCGGGGGGAGCGGGAATGGGAATGGGGGCGGGCCCGGTGCGGGCGGGGTCGCTGTCCAGGGCCTCCCTCTCCAGGGGGTCGCTGGGCAGGGGGTCCCTCTCCCGGGCCTCGCTCTCCCGCACCCCCCAGAGGAACAGCAGCAGCCGCTCGGCTCGCCTCCACCACCACAACCTGCACACCCGCACCGCAGCGCTCGACCACGAAGATGAGGTTACTGTCGCCGCCGCATGACTCTTGCTGCTCCGCTTGCGGCTCCGCTTGCGGCTCCTGCTGGCTCCTGTTGGCCTCAGGAGGACTGCGCATGACTTGTCTTTTTCTTTTTAGAGATTGCTTTTTCCGAGGCTTAGACTGCTCTTGTTTGAGGCTCCAAGCACCGCCTGGTCGCCGCCCTGCGAGTCCGTCCCTTCAGGAGGGAGATCCGTAGTCTTTGCGCATGAGTCGAGGCGTAGTTCACTTAAAAGATCAGGAAGCCAAAGAATCTGATTCACTTGCCGGTTCCAAAGAACACTGTTAGCACCGCCGTTTGTGCATGGCGCGTGACTGCCATAGGAACGCTCTCAGCATCTATTTTCTAGCGTATCGCATGGTTTTACTTTTGCATGACTAGGTTCACTTTGAGTTCAACTAATGCATGTTTTATCATTTACTAGATAAGGTTTTAGATGTATCTTTTGTGCATGAGGAGTAATATGTGTAGATTGTTAAGGCATAGTCTGTGCATGATATGTGTATCTCGATTCATGAATATGTATTAGCACAAGTAAAGCATTGTTAGCACAGATTTTTATTTTAAAAGAACAAAATGTTCAGATGCAAAGAGATAGAAAGTTGAAGAGATTGCAAGTATAACGTAAGTCTGTTATTAAAAGTCTCTCCTTCCCACACCGCCCTGACGCCCTCTTTCTCCCGCAGAAGTACTCGTTTAAGTCGTGCGGCCGAGACAGCGGCCACGGCGGCTCCGAGCAGGAGGACTCGCCGCGCGCCGGCCCCGCCGCCAAGCTGGCCGCCCTGCGCCTCAACAACAACGTGGCGCCGCACCTGCCGCCCGACCACCTGATCAACCCCTTCACCACGGCCGCAGGCGCTGCCGCAGCCGCAGCCGCCGTCGGCCACGACCAGCCGTCGCCCGGCCCCGAGGCCCTGCTGCCCGACTACCGCCTGGGCGGTGAGGCGCCCACACTGCGCCTGCCGTCGTCGGGCGCCGGGCCCCGCGGGCACCGCACGCACTCGCCCTGGAACCACACCTACACGGAGATCCCTGACGGCGCCGTGGCGGCCGGCGTGCGCGGCGCAGGTGGCGATGGCGGCAGCGACCCCGTCTACGAGGAGATCGAGCGCGAGGGTCGCTCCGAACTGCAGGTCAGCGACCTGAGCGACGAGGACGGGCGGCGCCACAGCTCGGACATCTCGCGCCAGTCGTCGCGCTCTTACGGCGACCACCGCCCCCTGCTGCCCTACACCCTGCCGGACCGCCATTCGGGCCCCCACCACCACCAGCCCCTGCCGCAGTACGACCCGCGCCTCAAGGCTCGCCCCCGCCACCCCGACGGCCTCGACGACTCGCACACGCTGCCCGGCGGCCGTCTGGGCCCGCACCTGGGCGGCCACATGGACCACACCGTGGTGAGCCCGGGCCACATCCTGCCCATGTCGCATCCCGCCGTGACCTCCGCCCACGCCCTGCCCCCCGGCAACGGCCACATCAGCGGCCACATCAGCGGCCACCAGTATCTGGAGGCGGCGGCGGCACCCGGCGGCCAGCGCCTGGCGGACGGCGAGCGGGACATGCTGGACGCGATGGCGCAGTACAGCCCAGCGGTGCTGTCGGCGCTGGGGCAGGCGCTGCCCGTGGTGCACCCGCTGAGCGAGCCCAACCTGCGCAACTGGGAGGCGGCCCAGCGGCACCGCGACCTGCAGCAGCTGCAGCAACTGGGCGAGATGACGGTGGCGGTGCTGAGCGGCGAGCAGGTGGTGTGCAAGCTGAAGCCGCCGCTGGCGCCCATCCACGAGAACGCGGGCGCGACGACGCAGGTGGAGCGCCACCCGCAGCCGCCCACCTACAGCCACTGTTAAGATCCGTGTACAGTCCTAGTTGTGTACATACGTGTATAGTGCTTTAAACCCATTAAAGGCCTTTACGCTTTATGAATGTAGGTATGCGAGTGTGCGAAAAAGTGTAAAGTAAACTCACGATAATCATTAATCTCTGTTCTTTAGACGCTGACGACGCAAAGGAAACGAAAAACTGGACCGACGGCGAGTCTTTCGCAAAGTGAACATGATGAACAAGTGACTCACTGACTCGGTTTTCCCTCGCGAGGAAAGAGAGGATTGCCGGTTGGCTGTCATCCTAGTCAGGTCGCAAGCAGGAGGAGGAACACGCTGCTGTGTGTCCATCCTTCGAGGCGAATTCCTATCGAAATGCCAAAATCAAAGGTGGCCCTGCTTCCTTCCTTAAGTGTGAACTTAAAAACATTTCACGGGAGACAGTACTTGTGTTAGAGAAAAACTGAGATAGAAAAAATAAGTTTTTTTTAAGGGGACACAGAAAGCGAGACTTTCAGAAAGTCGAATTCAGACGAAAAACAAAACGAAAAAAAAAACACGATGGGGAATAAATGATGACGGTGGTTTGGATGTGAAATTACACGAGTATTTTTTGCTTGCATTTCTTTCCATTAACTCTCGGCACTCAAGCTCCTCCTGCTGTGACCATCGCCAGGCACGCTGCTGCCCGGACCCCGCTCGCTGACTGAAGCAACAGCAGCAGCAGCTCCGACGTGTGTGAACTTATTTATTGCACAATTTCTTTGGATGATGATGATGGTGACTGATGATGACGGTGGCGATGATGATAAAAAAAAAATATTCCCATAAAAAAAACGGCAAAAATACTTTGTAGATAGTCACATTAAGGACACATAATGAATCTAAGGAGAATTCTGTTTTTTGTGACCATTGGAACCAATCTATGGAGTGTTTCCTTCAAGCATTACAGGATATCAGATGCGGCTTAAGAGGCCTTTCTTTGCATTTTATTTGCATATTTTTTGTTCTTTTTTGTCTGCTTTGTTTCAGGAAGTTCTTCGTAGGATCAAGTAACCCAAGTTCAGATTTAGGAAGCTCTATTTGATCGACGATTTAAATGAAATAAAAATAGAAAAAAAAGTAAGAGAGTGGATCGTCTAGGCTCACAACAAGAGGAACCCAGCGAGAACGTCCCTTGTAGAAAGACAATGTAGATAATGCTAAAATGGTTGTACAGTAGAGTGAGGAGAAGAATCTGAGAGAGAGAGAGAGAGAGAGAGAGAGAGAGAGAGAGAGAGAGAGAGAGAGAGAGAGAGAGAGAGAGAGAGAGAGAGAGAGAGAGAGAGAGAGAGAGAGAGAGAGAGAGAGAGAGAGAGAGAGAGAGAGAGAGAACGTGCGTGCGTGCGTTCGTGAAGGACTTCGTAAGTGATTGAGTGTGAGATAGTAAGAGAGAGAGAATAACTTGATGTTGAATTCCTCAGCATCTGAGTTTGAAAAAATAAAACAAATGGACAATTTAAGCATGACGATAACCTCGAAAGCAACCATCTTTAAAAAAAGAAAGAAATTCTAACATAAGTTTTGTACTTGTATGAGGGAAAAACTAAAGAGAAAATGTTTGATTCTTGTGACAGACATTGACTCTGTTCAGTACAGGGCGCTGGGGTCCCTCGCCATTCCACAGAGGGAGGAGGGCCGCGGTAGACCCCTCCCCCCCCCCTTGTTGATCATTATTATGTAATACAGCTTCCTCTTGTTTGTGCGTTTTTCTTCCATAGATGTTTCAATTCTCATTCATTCTAACATTGTTATTATTGACAGATATAATTCTTTGTGTGTAAGATGTCACGAAGATAAATGTCTTTTTTTAAATGATTTTGTTTTTCTTTGTTACAACTCTTTTCTTCTTCTTTTTTTCATTTTTCTATCTCTTTTAATATCATTATGGCTGATTCGTCTAACTTTGGAGAGACACTTAACACACGCACCAAGATTTTTTTTTTTTTTTTTTGTAATGTCTTTACCAGTTTGTTGTGAGAAACGCATTAAATTTGTCTCTGTTTTGTTATCGTTCACGTTTATTTTAATTTTTTTTTTTTTTATGTCATTATCTTGGCCGCATTTTAACGCTCTTGACACTCTTTAGCTTTTATTGTTTGTAACTTGTTTTAAACTTGATATTTTTGTACCCGGAAAAAATACACATATAAGAATACGTTTTTTATCAAAAATTCACAATTGAAATGAACGACTAGTATCATTTGATCGCATTTTATATTCGGCGCGACACTTTCCACAAATCATTTGGGGATTAACTTTCCTATTTATTCAGTAACCTGTACGGCAAAACTCGGATCGCGAGTCTTTTAATAAGAGTGTCAGACATGTTGGCTCATCATAAAATCTCTAATAAAAATACTAAAAAACTTCAACTAACTTATATTTCTGTGCCTCTCTCCCATGTGTAGTCATTGTATAGAATCAGCTCTGTTTTGTAATATTTTGTATGTAAACTGTGATACATGTATTAAATGAAACAAGAATCTATCGCCAAATTGATATCAAATAAATTATTGTGAAAAAAAAAAATAGGTGTGGCTCTTTATCCTTTTGATATAATGTTTTTAGGTTGGGTTTTTGCCGATGATGTTGGTATTGAGAAGGATGTTATCCCACTCGTGTTAATTTTATGATTGAGTATCAATATGATGGCAATGATAACGATCATATCTATCATTCATTTATTTTTGTGATTAATTTACCGAGTATGAGAAGTGTATATAAGATCTCTCTCGGGTTAATGGTCGAACCTATCAACCTGTTCATAAATATTTCAGAGAGGCCTAAGTCCTGCAGTGGAATTATAGGCTGTGGAATATTAATGATGGTGATATAGTATGAATAAATGAATATAAATGTGTGTGATATATAATATTGCCACTGACAGTTCATTCCAGTTCATTCCCAAGTACACAAGGATTCAGAACACTTTTTTTATCATTTGTGTTCCCAGACAGGGACTAATTAGCATCCAAAGTTTTAAGATTCCTGTAAATAGAATTTTGCCAGTTATTTTTTTCATTGTATATATCTTTATCATCTTAGTTCTTGGTTTTAGTTCAGTTTATCAGCATATTGTTTGTTTTATTTTTTACTGGCTTGTCATGGAGATCATTTGATATAGAATATAAATTCTAGCCTGTGTGTTACTAAATAAAAGTTAAGAAAGAAAAAGAGAGAAACTGACAGACGAGGGGGGGAGGAAAATAAACATCATCAAGAAAGAAAGAAAGGAGGGAGAGAGATTATATATATATGTATATATATATATATA
>NC_061843.1:12691960-12696960 GCF_019202785.1 Penaeus chinensis | reverse complement strand
CCTCGTTAGAACTTTCGCCTACTATTCACGGGAAAACATATTCATGGTAAAAAATATCACAATAATATATGGAACCTATGCCACGCCCACCATAATAGAAATCGAGTAAATGAATAGGAAATTAAATACACCAGATGTGTATAAGTTCCATTTGCGAAAACAAACGATCTTCGTGTCTGTTGATCCGATACAATTTCAATGCTTTTCTGGTTATGATACTTTTTGATTTTTTCGACATAAATTTCGATCAATATTTTAGGATAATTATACCTCACGTTTAAAATTTATATTCCATTACATCTAAAAGTAAAGTACCCCAGATTATAAGGTAAATGGCATTGTGTATACCAGTCCGGCTGTTAATGGATATGGATACTGACTGTTTACCTTCTCCAAATCCTTCTCTCAGCCCCCTCTTTCCTCACGACACGCTTAAACACGCCCTTCTATGTTCTGTCACCCCCCCCCCCCCTTTTTTTCCATCACTGGCGTAGTCATCGAAATCCTAATTGACGCATTATTCTGCTTTCCTCTTCATTATGTTTCTCCCGCATGCATCAGATTCTTATCATTATTAGATTCTTACTCTGCCTTCTAGGTTAATGTATCTAATGTTATTTTCATCATTATCACAATCTTACTCTCCCTTCTCAGTAATATACCTAAAAATATATTTTTCGTCATACTTTTACTCTCCATTTCTCCCTCACTTCTAAGTAATGCATCTATTAATATTTTCATCATTATCCCACTCTTATTCTCCCTTCTCCCTCGCTTCTAGGTAACATATCTAACAATGTTAGGACCCTACCACTGAACGAGGAACAAAACAATACACGTTTTAGTAATTTCTTATACGCAGCCTAATCACATGTTATTGGTATGGCTCTTCCACCTATAGTAAATAAATGAGCAGTATTTATTCAGAGAGTTTTAACCCCATAATCCCATCCATCAGAGGTACGTGTTAGTGAAGCCGAAGTACAATTAAAGGGAATACAAATTACTTTGTTTCTCTGTTGCGCATAATGAAACAGCATCGAGTGTGTTGCGGAATGCTACGATGGACTGTGAAAATATTGCATATTGGATTTTTTTCTGAGTTCTTTTATTTCATGTTGTATTATCCCTAATTAGCAGTCAAAGACATTATTATTCTATCAGAGTTTAAGCAAGCCCTTGTATTTAATTTTATTTCTTTGAGAATTATATTTTTTTCTGCAAAATACTAGTTGCCTCCGTTGCTTTTCATTAGGTAAACATTAGGACGTTTAACATTACAATCATCAATAGTAATTTTCCTTTTGTCAACTGACTCCCCCACGCACAAGAAGTTTCAGTAATTAAAACTTCTATGGCTGCAGTGGCTACTATACCAAAGTAACTATTGCAATTATTTCAACTACTACAACAGTAACCAATGTTTAGAGCTCTAAAACTTGTATACAACATTTTCATCGCGTTTCATTGAAATTTTGCTGCATTCAGGACCATATCATTATTTTTCTAACAAGTGACTTGACGAAGCCATAACCCGGGGTGAGTTGCCAATGTTTCCTTTCCTGAAGTTAGACGGACTATACAATGACCATCTATGATTTAACGCTATGACCCTTAGATTAGGGATGTATACTGCATTTAAGCCAAACTAGATATCTTAGAAAACAAAGGTAAATATGTTATACATGGCAGTTCAATTGACTTGTTTAATTGTATCTCGTGATTTAGTTTTCTTGCGGCAGTGTGGTTATTATTATTATCATTACTATTATCAAATCATGTCATAATCTCAGACACACACACACACACACACACACACACACACACACACACACACACACACACACACACACACACACACACACACACTTACAAACACACACAAACATATATATATATATATATATATATATATATATATATATATAGTTGCAAAACCTGCGGCAAGTCAACGAGTTCTGCCGTATTTCTTTTCCGAGGGATGAAATGGAAAAGTAGAATTATTAGTCATGTGTGTTTGTGCTTGGTCGGTTAGATTCATGAGATATAAGCGTTACAAGAAAACGTCACACACACACGCACACACGCACTCACGCACGCACGCACGTACGCACACACACACACACACACACACACACACACACACACACACACACACACACACACACACACACACACACACACACACACACACACACATACATACAAATTCAGTTTCACAATATTTGTTCTCAAACCCGATTACAACTTTCACATATTAAAACGTAACATGATATCTATATTCTGAATGTGTCAAAAGGAAGGAAACATTTACAATAAACTTACACGGTGCAGCATATCATATCTCTCGCCTGCAGTTAACCAACAATACAGATGGCAGTCACGACGACAGATATTCTCCAGTCATAGTGTTTGGATTTTTTTCTCTCGCTAATTATCTTCAGGCTAATTAGATATCTTACACGAGTTATTATCTTACTTATGTCTGAGATTGGCATGCTACATTTATGGAATATCTCGTTTACATGATTTAGTCCTAATTCAGTTAGTAATTTGTTCTGTGTGATCCTATATCGTTCTGATATCGAGATCCAATAGGAATTTAATAGTCACCCTTCATGCCGTGCTTATTTTCTTCAACTGTTCAGGGGACACGTCAGTTATTTGATATCCGTTCAAATCAATACAATTAGAATAAAATTCCCTTAGAACATTAGCGTTTTGTTTGGCGTCAGTTATTTTTGTGTAATCAGTATAATTCTCTATCAAACTATGTAGCTTAAGTGTTTTTACGGAGAACACTTTTTTATATTTACCGGTAGAATTTGACAAGAGTTCTCTGAAGAAAAAATAGTTGATATTCATCAACTATTAAATACTGCTAGAGGTTATGCAGATCATCAAGATCTGCATAACCTCTAGCAGTATTTAACATTTTGTATCGCGCCTTTATTATGAGATAAAAGAACGTAATTGCGTAAATACAAAATTGCGGCGCACTTGTCACTAATATAGAATCCTTGTTTTGACATAAGTAATCAGTGGCAATGGTCCAGTAGTTATCATAATTATTCGTCTTTTTCTTGTCCTATATTATGGGTCATATTGCATCATTAAATGCATCACAGTTAAAGTCATGTTACAGTATTATTGTATAGAGATGTGGACAACGGAGGACTGATTCGGAAAATATAGTCACACTACCCAATGGTTATTATTACTATTATTTGTTTTTAATTATTTTGTTTTATTTTGTTATTGTTAGTATTATTGGTAGCGGCTATTACATGATTTACTTAAATATTATGGAGGTGCTTATTATCATCCTCTTGGCGCACACATTTGCATGTCATGTTAGTACCTGTGTGTCTTTGTCTTTATGTTGAGATGATTGTAATTGCCCTTGGAAGTATTTCAGGCATCAACGCCAACTTTACACACAATTATTTTGGAACTTGTTTTATTGCCCTATTTTTAAATGGTGCTCCAGAACTTATTTGAATCATTTCCAGAGAGTGCTTTAACAACATCGTTTTTGGATAAGTTGCTTTTACGCTTTCTCCGCGTATTTGATGACTCTACGGTAGTCTGCACTAGTGGTTCGCTTTGTATGTGAGTGACCCAGCCAACGCGGTAGCCTGAGCTTGGCATATTCGTGTGTTTTCCTGTACTTGCAATTTGTTCAACATGAATTCCACACAAGAGAGGCTTCCTTCCCCTTGCCTCGGACGTGGCTCTTTCACTCTAGAACCTCAGCATTTCGGCTCTGTGCTGTTACTTCAAGAGCAGACCAAGACCTTAGATTATTACTTAACCCACCTTTAACAAATAGAGAGTCGAGAAAAGAGGATCTCATGTGGGGTCTTTAGGAGTTTTAGGCTGGGCAAAACATCCCGAAACTACCTGCCACCTCATAGGACCTGCTGAGGTGGTTTCGTAAAATATCGCAGCTGAAATCACCTCGCACTTTAAAACTATTACCTTCATACTGAATGCACAGTATCTAAATTTCACTGAGAATATCTGTTTTCATACACATACATATATATATATATATATATATATATAGAGAGAGAGAGAGAGAGAGAGAGAGAGAGAGAGAGAGAGAGTGTGTGTGTGTGTGTGTGTGTTTGCGTGCGTGTATATGTTCAATATCCTATCTTATTCCGCTGAAAATAAAAGTTTCAATTACCTTAGATCATATACACTGCAAATATTATATGAAATACATTTTTTTTTTTTTTCACGTGGCTTTCCCTTGTAGATATATCATATTTTTTTAAAACACAAGCCTTAATTTCCTTATTCAGTCGGATTATAATTGTATTGAGGAGTCAGTACGATACATTCATACCTTTTTTTTTATTTTTATTTTTTTTTACCTATTTCAGCAACATTCGGAATAAACCGCCAACCAGGTTACGGTATTAGAAAACGAAGTGTTATCAAGACCCTAACGTGGGTGGTAGGGGGGTGGGGGTGGGGAGGCAGGAATGGCTCTCGGCGGGAAATCAAAGAAAATAACAAAAACAACAATAAAGTTATTCGACTTTAAAACAAATAACAACAAATATATGTATTTTTTTATATTCGATTGTAAAATAAATAAATAAGTCTATTCGACTTTAAACAAACAACAAAACAAAGAAAATAAAGCTATTCGACTGTACAAAAAAAAAAAAAAAAAAAAAAAATCTATACGACCATAAAATACACAAGAATATTCAACTGTAAAAACAAATGAAGAAAACAACAAATCTGGTCGACTGGAAAACAAAAACAACAACGAAACGACAAAAGCAACAAATCTTGTTACAGACTTGACCTTCATTATTCAATTTAAAAATAACGATGACCTCACAGGAAATATAAGTAACACCTGCTTAGATAAGTTCAGAAGAACAAGTATTTCTGGAAAATTAATCTAAAGGCATCATCATTACCATTTATATATATATAAATTTTAATGAAACATATCTCTCTCTCTCTCTCTCTCTCTA
>NC_061843.1:12639460-12646960 GCF_019202785.1 Penaeus chinensis | reverse complement strand
GATTCACGCGGATTCCTTCATTCGGATTCATGTGGATTTTCAAATTAGATTTCAAAATACATTGTTTTTTCATTTCGGGGTGCTGTTATTGTTCATAAATGAAGATATAAGTCGGGTGAACAAAAATAAATCAACTGGATAGTATTCACAGTAAATTATTAAAGACATTTATGAATACATAATGCAAATTCATTATGAAAATTAATTAATAATGCAAGATAATAATGATAATAAAAATAAATATACAAATCACAAATGAAAACAAACGAATTCACGATACAAAATGATAATAATAATAATAATGAAAGCAATAAATAAAAATAAGTAACTTCGTCCGAAAAAAAGTTATGCGAACGCTCCGAAAAAACAAACTTCAAAAAGTAAACAGAAGCACAAAAGTTCTCGTCCAAAGTTCCCGTTTTTTAGACTAAAGTAAGACCCCAGATGGTTCAGTAAGAATGAATTATTGTCATTGAAGAGTAGAAATGATACAATTAAAATCAAATAAGTGGAGACGAGAGAAATTAAGTGAATATTCATTATTTCAGAGCGAGTGGCGCCGGGAACACCTACACCATGCTGTATGTATGAGGAAAAAAAAATATGCGATATAGATGTGTTTTCCTTTTTTGTTGTTGTTATTGGCTTTTATCTGAATGCTTGTTTAGATAGATATGATATGGACTTATGTAGATTTAAGTGTACATAAAGATTTTATGACGCAGGTGATTTACGTATTTTCATTTTGATTGCTTAGTTGAAAAAAATCAGTATTGCTTACTTGAACGAATTCTGCTTTGTTTCCGGTTTAAAGGTTGTAACGACAAATAAATATACATTGCTGTATGAACAGTTTCTTTCTTAGAGATATTAGTTAATGAGGAAATAAGTTGCATGAAATATTTTATGGGTTTATAATTTTTTATGAGTTTGGAGAAAATGTTAGGTTAATCTTTATGATACGGATGCACTAAGGGCTAACTGAAGATGATATTCTTGTTGAGGATTAACAGTTGCAGTCATAGGTACAAGAAATAATCTGCAGACACAAATAACAATGCCGTAGATAAATAAAAGAGGTCATGGAAAGCCCTGCTCACAACTGAATTCCAGTTGGTGCTCCTGAGGTGAAGACAGTGCTTCCTGGGAAGTGTTAGGGGAAAGAGCATCAACCTTCCCCTTGGGCAGTGCCCAAAGGGCACACTCAGTCACAGCATCATAGATTATTGTGAATAAGTTTTGTGATGTGGAGCTGAGGCCTTAGTCTCTGGCAAGTATGTCCGTACTGTAAAAAAATCCCGTTATTAGAAAGGCCTCAAATAAGGTAGCAAAGAAGATTAGAAGAATAAAAGGTAAAGAGAGCAAAAATGATGTTTAAGATTCTCTATTACTTATAATACCCAGTGCTAGATGAAGGAGCTTTTTTTAGTATGAGTGTCTAATCTGAATTTACACTTCAGTTGGTTCTTCTGGATGAGGAACACATGCATTTGATTTGAGTTTGATTAATAGATTCTTAGTATGCTGTAGGAAGTAGGAAGAGTGAAGATAATAGTATATCATTACTCTAGTGTAATTTATTTTATATATATATATATATATATATATATATATATATATATATATACCGGTATATATATAATATTTTTTCCTCTTTATTTGTTCATGATATGGAATATAAAAAATGCATATATTGATGCAGTAACTCAAGAGAGTACTGTAGCCAGGGTACTTTAGTCAGTTAGGCAGAGGCAAAGTAGAGTTTCAAGTGATCTTTTATTTGATGATGAATCACCAGGGAGATTGGCAGCTGTGTCTTATTTGGTAGAGATTTCTTGGCCTTATTCAAACTGTCAAAGGAGTAAATTTTTACTTTAGTGCCAAACTGGGAAATAACAATGCAAATCGCTAGACCCCCTTTGATTTCTTCTCTTCTGTCTTTTCTAATAATGCCGTTATTTTAAAAAATAAAATTGTCTTTTTTGTTTAAATCAGGTCTCACATAGTCTTCTCAAATCTGGTTGCTTTTTATGTGCTAAGTATATATATATATATATATATATATATATATATATGTATATATATATATATATATATATATATATATTTTTTTTTTTTTTTTTTTTTTTTCCTTTTTTTCTTTTTTTCCTAATATTACAGAGAATGGTTTTATTCATTTAAATATTTCATTATTTCTTTGATAATTGGTGTTACTTCATTTATTGTTTCAATAAAAATTTCTATTATTGTTTTTTTAGAGTTCTTGTTGATTATTCTATTTGATATTACATTAATTATATTCCTTATTGTGTTCATCCATGGAAGGTGTTTATCTTTATTCAGTTGAGTATCTTTTTGTGTTTTTTTGGCTCCTTATTGGAGTTCCATCTCTTAGTGGTGTTGAAATCATCTCTCTTGATCTGTGAATTGTTTCCTGGTATGTTTGCCTCGTCCTTTTGGTTTTTGTGTGCATTGTCGTGTTTGGGTTTCGTTGGGGTTCTTTGCCCTAATGTTATAGTTTGAGACTGGCTTAAAGTCTGAGCCTATGATTGTGTTATTGTGTGTTCTGTTGTTTGTATGTTTGCGTGCAAACATGCGTGATTATTCTGGTTATATTTTGCCTTTGTCTTGTTATGCTATTGATCAGGGATGTTAAACTCAAAACATTAAAAGGCCAATTTTCACTTAAGCTGCTACCTTAGGACCCAATAGAGGTACCTACCTAGCTCCTCAGGATTACATTATTAAAAACTGTCTTATAATATGTACCTACAAGTAAAGGTTATTATACTTATTAAATATTGAATGGTATCGGTAATGGTAACAAAGTGTATGTGGATTTGTACTGGTCATCGCCCGCTACAGTTTATTGTGTGGGGGGGTTTAGGAGATGGAGACTGAGGCCCAATGTGAGGGATCACCCCCTACCTTGTTCCTTAGGCATTGCCTCAACTCATTTTGCATGGGCTTTTCTTCTCCACCTTCCCTTTCCTTCTCTTCATCCCTTGGTCTAAGGATAAGTCCGATATGCGAAGCTGAGCTTTGCCCGGGCTATGCCAATGAGGGGAGCCCTGCCTGTGTCGACTAATGTCGACTCGCTAATGTGTGTCAGCTGGTGCTGACTCGGCTTTTGTCCTTACCCGCCGTGGTGCCCAGCCACAGCAGTAACCTCCAGGCGACAATTGCAACTTCTCGCGCCTGGGCGGGCGCGAACCACCGACCCCTCGGATGAGAGGCCGACACGTTACCACTGTACTAGCCCTTGGTCTGTCCACTTTTTTTTTTTCCATTTTTGCCATTTTATCCCCTTCTAACAACCTTTACCTTACACTATAGCTGATCAGCTCCCCCTCACTACAGTTTTCACTACTATACCACCCTCAAGTACTGTTGAACCTATAACTTTACCCTAATCATTAACTCATTTGTAACCCTCTTCGCTACTCTAATTTTCCATAGCGCCATATGACCTTTGATGTTATATAGCACTTCCTTACCCTGGGGCCTTTGCCCCCAAGGCTTGCACTCACTATACTTTGTATACGCCGGTAAAGACCTTAGATGTTGATAGGGCTGAAATTTTCAATAAATAATTGAATTTAGTTTTCTGTACAATTTTATTTTAGTTTTTAAACAGAATGTGTATTTTATCAGACAACATATTCATGCAGGGCAGAAAAATCCATTCAACTTGCTTCTTTTACTGTATTGAATATTAAAGATATAAATGGTAGGGTACATATACACAAAGCTAAAGTAAATGAAAACATAATTGATAATACTTTAAAAAAAAATTGTTGTGTTCACCTATGATCATCCAGTTTTAAGCTTTATTTTTTAAATATTGATATATTGACATATTGAGCAATGTTTGCAAAATCCTCTCTTGATAAGTCCTTTCTAAAGCAATATATTTGACAGATAAAAGAATAAATACTCTTATAATGATATATTTCTGACATCATAGTGTTCAAAATGATCTCTTTTGATAATCTGCTAGTCTAGCAATATATGGAATATATGAAGTTTGAAAATAATTCTTGTGTATGAATCCTTTCTTACTTTTATTACAGTCCATGTCTTTATCATTATAATATTTAAAAAAACAACAACTTTTGTTTGATCTTGCAGGCTGGACGTCGATGGAATGCAGGTTTTCTTCCCCTACGACTTCATCTACCCGGAGCAGTATTCATACATGTTAGACCTAAAGAGGAGTCTCGATGCTAAGGTAGAATGGTAGATTTGTTTGTGGGAGAGAGTGGGTGAAGTTTGCTTATTAGAGACATGCAGTTTAACCCAATGCCACCGGGGAAAATGAATAAAAAATGGGGAAAATGCTGTGCTCATTTTCTATATTTTTGTGAAATGTCTCTGCATATAGATGTGCTTAGCCACAAAGGAGTCAGTTAGTAGACATTGTGACCGTACCTGATTTGAATTGGTGTGATAAACATATTTTTTACTAGTGCTATGAATATTGATAGTGTTATTTTTATTATAAACATTATAATTACTATAATTTTATAAACATTAGTAACAGCAAAATAAGATAAAGTAAAATATTTTCGTAAATCAAAGAAAAGGGTAAACAAGCGAGACAGGCAGTACTCATAATTGGCTCATTGGTGACTTAGTACAAGTGTAGCCATCTTTGTGAATAAACAATCAAACAAGTACTCACAGTGGGCATAGCACGTACGTATATGTCATGCCCATCAGCTTTGGGTTAACAAGATGTTGCTGGTTGGCGGAGAGAAATTTTTAGCAAAAGGGAGAGTCAGTGCTTGTTTGAGGGATTCTTAAGGTGTTGTTATTTATGAGAAGGAATATTAGATTTATTTTAAAAGTAGTTTAGCAAACTGTGATAAAAAAAAAATATTTTCCTCCAGCATAGAGGCAGCTACAAGGGTACGATTTTTACTCCCATTCTGAAACCTGTTTTGTAAGATCACATATGAATTTTAATTGCTGAAAAAAGGGGATTTGTTGACTTTGACTGTATACATTTCTTTTTCAATGTCACAGTACAATATGTATGATTTATATGACTAATATAAATATCATTGAAATACAGAGGTAGATAAATTAAAAGAAAAAAAGTGGATGGTTGGATGGTTAGTTGGATGGATGGATAAATTTAATGGATTGATAGATGGATAGATGGCTTGATGGATATACAGATAGTTGGATATAAGCAGAGAGAGAGAGTGAGAGGCTCAGTTGCCATCACTAATAATCCCCCCCCCCCCCCCCCCCCCCCCCCCCCCCCCCACTAGCACTGCCAAAGGTTTCATTAACCTAATGTCTATGGGTTTATGTACTGTCCCCTTTAGTTTTTTGTGAATTTTTTGACATAGAGATGGCTCCACATGTGCTCAGCCAGCAAGGAGTCTTATTAGTTGGCCCTAGTGACCGATTCCGATTTCCCCATTCCTTGAATTGGCAGGAAAATGTGTTTTTCTTTTTAATACCATTGATATAGATACTGTTATTATTGTTATTGATGTTCTGATTATTAAATTGTTATTAAAATCTTGGTAACATTTAATACAATGAAGTAATGCAAAAGACCCTTTCCAAATGTCAAGGAAAAGGGCAAACAGGTGAGATAGGTAGGTCTAATAACTGACCCCTTGGTGACTAAACACTTGTAGGGCCATCTAAATAGAATAAATAAACTTGTATTACAGTGTATTCTTGCCATGCATGCTGATTGGGTTAATGTTGACATTATTCTTATTCTTATTGATTATTAAATTGTTATCAAGATATAAATAATATTAAAGACAATGAAATGATACAAATGAAGCTTTCAAAAAATCAAGGAAAAGGGTAAACATGTGAGATAGGTAAGACTAATAATTGACTCCATGGTGACTAAGCACTTGTAGAGTCATCTGTGTGTAAAGACAATAGATGTACTTTCATTACAGTGGGCATGGTGTGGTATTCATCCGTGCTGATGGGGTTAACTGCTGCCAATTTTAGGGTTGATTAAATTTTTAAGAATTGTTCCATATCTATATCTGTCAATATATATCTATCTATTTATCTATCTATATCTGTCTATATATATCTATTTACTTATCTATAAATATATATGTATCTATTAATCTATCTCTATATATCTATCTTTATCTATCTATCTCTATCTATCTCTCTACCTATCTATCTATCTTCTTATCTATCTATACATATCTTTTTCTATCTACCTTTTTATCTATATAACTCCACTTCCTCAGGGCCATTGCATACTGGAGATGCCTTCGGGGACAGGCAAGACCATTACACTGCTGTCGCTCATTGTGTCCTACCTCCGAGCTTTTCCACAGAATCTCACAAAGCTCATCTACTGCTCCCGAACCATTCCCGAGCTGGAAAAGGTATAAGGACTGTTTATGGTTTGATTTGATTTGATTATTGATTTATTCTAAGGTTTAATAGGTTTAGTTTTCTTATTCATTATTGAGTTAATGTTATCAGTTGATATGTATTATAGTAGGACTATATCCAATGGCACCTTGGACGGGAACATGTATAGCTGATGGTGCTATTTCCCTAATATACAATTTGTTATTCCTTGCTCAAATCTAATTTTGATTTCTTAGCTGGTTACATACTATATTTTTGATTGCTTCTCTTAGATTTAGGTATTACAAAGTCTTTTTATGAGTTCTGTAAACACCTTTGGATGTGTATAAAATTATTATTATTATTTAACTCATAACCAATTAAATTACCAATGTTGATGAGATTATACAACAAAAAGTCTTCATCCCTACACCAGAAAAGCTATCAAATATGTTGCTTAAAGCAAAGTTATGTATAAGTTAGAGAAATGCACAGATGTCTTTTTCATTTATTCAGATGCTGTTAGATGGGCAGTATGTTTTGTATTTGTTGTTTTTTTCATTGATTTTATTCCTGTTTATTTTAAGGTTATAGTTGATATTAGATGTTATTAGATAGGGATTTATATTTGTAGACTTGACTAGTTTTGCTAACTGTTTTATAAAAGACTTATCAATAGTTTTTTCTTGCAACTCTTTTTGCCTTCCATTATATCATGTTTCTCCTTTGGCCTTTCTGTCTTCTCTTTCCAAAATTAGATGACTGCATCTTCATCGGTTTCAGGTAATTGCAGAGTTGAAGAAGCTTAAGAACTACATTGAGGAGGAGACTGGAGAGCCTGCAAACATTACTGGCCTTGCATTAGCCTCCAGAAAGCATCTGTGTGTGAATCCTGAGGTTTGATTGACTGGCTGTTCCTGTATTATTTTGTAGTATTGTGTATGTGGATAGTACATAGTCTTTATCTCTGGTGGCAGTATGTCTGTTGAGAAATCTTTTGTTACATAAAAAGTTTTCTGGTGTTTTAAGATAAGTTATTATTTCAATGTTGTGATGTTTTTTAGTAATTATTATATGACATTTTTTTTCCTTTTTTGTTTTTAGTATTAAAGACTAGATGTTATTTTCTTGAGTAGTTAGGTTTAC
>NC_061843.1:12624460-12634460 GCF_019202785.1 Penaeus chinensis | reverse complement strand
TGGCTGTCACACACGCGGTTCAGGAGTCGCCAGCTGGTATCCTGAAAGACCTGAAGAACAGAGCCTTCATTGATCGAAAACCCCTGAGGTGTGTGTGACTGATCATTTGACTGAAGATTTTGTTTAATGTTATAGAAGTTAATGACAGTACTGGAGGAATGGTTGTGGTTCTTTTATAATTATTTATATACTTTCATATTTCTAGCTCTTTTTTTATCTGTGATTTTACTTTCATTTAATTACACTTTTTTCTTCTAGGTTTTGCTCTGAACGCCTCTCCTCCATTGTGAGAACGTTGGAGTTGACTGATATATCGGACATCTCCCCCCTCGTGGCCGTTGCTCACTTTGCCACCCTTGTCTCCACATACTTACAGGGTTTTGTCGTAATTATTGAACCCTTCGAGGACAAGGCTCCAAATATTCCCAATCCAATATTGTACTTGAGGTGAGGTTGTAAGGCTCTGTGAGTATCATGAGTAAGACAACATAATCAGCTTTGTTCACATTTATTAAATTCAGAAGACATTAAACTCCATGCAAAATAGGATGAAACTACTTATTCTTTCACATGATAAACTCGCATGAAGTTAAGGAGCCAAAGCTTGATTCACATGACTCAGGATACATTTAAATCTTTTATAAAAACTGCACTGACTAATATATATATGTATGATCAAGACAGATTTATGTATTTGTCATTTACCATTACAGACACTTAAAATGAAATAGTAAATTAATGTAAAAGAAGCAGCAAGAGTATATTCTGTTTCTTTATGACTTAGGTGTTTGGATTCATCGCTTGCAATCAAACCAGTCTTCACAAAGTTCCAGACAGTTGTCATTACCTCTGGAACTCTTTCACCCTTGGACATGTATCCTAAGATCTTGGACTTCCACCCTGTGGTCCAGAACTCCTTTACAATGACACTTGCTAGACCTTGTATCCTTCCAATGGTAAGTGCTAGGGTAGGAGTGTAACATTAAATGCATATAATTGTGTGATATGGTATTATATATATTTATAATAATATTTTTGCATGCAAAATGGGATCATGTATTATAGTTGTGCAATGTTTATCATGTAGTATGATGTAATATGTATATCATGTAGTATAATGTATAATTTTTTTTTTGTGAATTTGTTTGCAAAGATGGCTTCACAAGTGCTAAGTCACCATAAAGGCAATTAGTAGGCCTGCATGACCTCACCGGATTTCCCCTTTCCTCGAGTTCGCAGGAATTTTTTTTAATGCTATTAAACTTCTTCTTTATGGTTTGCGAAGTTCTAGCTTCGCCCGAGCCTTCTAAATATGGCCCGGCTCTATTAAACCAACCACCATGGATTCATGTGCTGTCACCTGTAGTTTTTAGTGAATTTTGTTACATCTATCATTAGGCCCTAGAAACCGATCTTGATTTCCCCATTCCTTTAATTTGCAGGAAAATATATTTTTCTTTTTAATACAATTGATGTCAATACTGTTATTATTGTTATTGATGTTATGATTATTAACCCAATCAGCATGGATAGCAAGAATACGTGCCATGCCCACTGTAATATAAGGTTATTTATTGCATTTACAAGTGCTTAATCACCAAGGAGTCAGTTATTAGTCCTACTTATCTCACCTGTTTATCCTTTTCCTTGACTTTTGGAAAAGGTCTTTTGTATTATGTCATTGTCTCAAATGTTACCAAGATTTTAATAACAGTCTAATAATCAATAACAATAATAACAGTATTGATATCAATTTTATCAAAAAGAAAAACACATTCTCTTCTGTATTATTTCATTGTCTCAAATGTTACCAAGATTTTAATAACTGTCTAATAATCAATAACAATAATAACAGTATTGATATCAATTGTATTAAAAAGAAAAACTCATTTTCCTGCCAATTCAAGGAATCAAGATTGGTCACTAGGGCCTATTAATAGACTCCTTGCCTCTTGAGCACATGTGGAGCCATCTGTATGTAACAAAATTCACAAAATACTACAGGGGACAACATAAAGCCATGGTGGTTTATGTTAAATTGTTATTAAAGTTTTGGTAATATTTAGGACAATGGAATATACTAAAGACCCTTTCCAAAAGCCAAGGAAAAGGGTAAACAGTGGAGATAGGTAGGATTGATAACTGACTCCTTGGTGACTAAACCATCTCTGTGTAAATACAATAAATAAACTTATATTGCAGTGGGCATTGCATGTATTCTTGCCATCCCTGCTGATTGTGTTAATATCAGTGATACCAGTTATCTTCATTATTATTATTATTATTATTATTATTGTTATTATTATAAAGATTACAGTTATCATGTTGTTATTAACAATACTAATAGCAATAAGAATTTTTTTTTAAATCTTCACAAAAATCAAGAAAAAGGGTAAACAGATGAGATAGGTAGGAATAGTAATTGACTCTTTCTTGACAAATCACTTGTGGAGTCATCTATGTCTAAGCACAGTTAGTAAACTAGAATCACAGTAGACATGGCATGTATTGTTGCCATCCCAGCATCATTTAATAGGATTAATTTGATGTGATATAATGATAGATTGTTTTGTGTGACATCTGATGATAATGTATGATCATTATTTATTTCTTGTGAGTCTTAGGGATTCTGCAGTGAAAGATGCCAAAGGAGGTTACAGCATGCTTTATCCATTCCAGATTGTGACTAAGGGTAATGACCAAGTGTCCATCTCGTCCAAGTTTGAGTCTAGAGAAGATCCAGCTGTCGTCAGAAATTATGGGAAGCTTTTAGTAGAAATGGGGACAATTGTACCTGATGGTAAGTAGTTGTTATTATTATAATACAGTTAGAGTTATGCAAATTATATATGCTGGCTTAACCCATTGCTGCCGGGGAAAATGAAGAAAAAATGGGCAAAATGCTTTGCTCTTTTTTTTATATTTTTTGTGAAATGTCTCTACACATAGATGACTTACCTGATTTCACCTTTCCTTGAATTGACAGGAAAATGTATTTTTTACTAGTGCTATGAATATCAGTGGTGTTTTTTTTATTATACATATTATAATTACTATAATTTTATAAACATAAGTAATAGCAAAATAAAATAACGTAAAATATTTTCGTAAATTAAAGAAAAGGGTAAACGGGCAAGACAGGCAGTACTCGTAATTGGCTCATTGGTGATTTAATACAGGTGTAGCCATCTATGTGTAAAAACAATTAAACAAGTAAACTTACAGTGGGCATGGTACAGACACGTGACATGCCCGTTGCAAATGGGTTAATTGTAAGGTATCTTATATACTTTGTTATGCTAATGTTATAAAGATTTGGAAAGAGATACATTGATACTAATATTCGGTATTCATTTTAACTTTGAGATGCATGTCATGTCCTTTTTGTTTAACCCATTCGCCCCGGATTTATGTTCTATCCCCTGTAGTTTTTGGTGAATTACATACAGATAGCTCCACATGTGCTCAGCTGACAAGGAGTCTATCAGTAGGCCCTAGTTACTGATCCTGATTTTCCCATTCCTTGAATTGTCGAGAAAATGTATTTTTCTTATTAGTACCATTGCTATCGATACTGTTATTATTGATGTTATGATTATTAAATTGTCATTAAAATATTTTAGCAATGAAATGATACAAAAGACCCTTTCCTAAAGTGAAGGAAGAGGGTAAACAGGTGTGATAGGTAGTTCTGATAACTGGCTATTTGGTGATTAAGAACTTGTAGAGCCATCTATGTGGAAATACAATAAGTAAATGTGTATTACAGTGGGCATGGCATTTATTCTTGTTACATGGGGCAAATGGGTTAAGTAGTAATGGCATAATGACAACCAGTGGTAGCCAAGTATATACTTTATATTGCTGTTGTTGTAGTTATGTGATGATTCATATAATAGAAGGAATGTATGGTTTTCATTAGTTTTTATAGGTATATCTTTTACACTATTAACCCAGTGTCAGTGGGTGGCAAGACTACAGTGCCATCCCCACTGTAATAAAAGTTTATCTATTGTCTTTACACATAGATGGCGCTACAAGTTCTTAGTCATCAAGGAGTCAGCTGTTAGTCTTACCTATCTCATCTGTTTACCCTTTTCTTTTATTTTTTGAAAGCTTAATTTCTATTATTTTATTGTCTTTGATGTTATTAATATTTTAATAATCGTAATATCAATTAGAATGATAACAATGTCAATAATAATAGTATTGGAAAGAAAAACACATTTTCCTGCCAAGGCATGGGGAAATCAGGATCTGTCACTAAGGCCAACTGAGAGACTCACTAATATCTAATGTGGACAGTACATAAACCCGCTGACATTGGGTTAACTGTGTGTAACAACAGGCAACTATATGATGCTGAACCATTTCTTCTCATTCTCAAATCAAGGAATGGTGTGTTTCTTCACCTCTTATCTGTACCTGGAGAGTGTGGTGGCCACGTGGTATGACCATGGTATCATCAGTGACCTTCAGAGGCACAAGCTTGTTTTCATCGAGACCCAAGATGATGCTGAGACATCTCTGGCTCTTCTGAATTATATGAAGGTTGGTTTACTGTTTTTTTTTTTCTTTCTTTCTTCTATGTTACTTGTATTATTTAGTTTTTATCTTTGTTCTTTTGTTCTTGTTCTTTTTTCTGTCTTTTGGATTAATTTAAGTGTTTCATACCCAATATGGCTTGGGGAAGCCATACTGGGATAGACAAGGCCTGGGTACCTTACACTAGGAAAGATGAAAACAGATTATAATGGTGTAATGTAGAAATTCTTGTAGATTCTTTTCTCCAGGAAATTACATTTTGGGGTAGATCATTCAAGCATACATGTAGCCCCATTGAAAGCCTTCTGAGTGTTGTCACATAATTAACATTATTGCCACATTACAGCAAAAATATTTGTACATTGGAAGTCATTCAATATAATTGAGAACATATACATGGACAACACTCGGTATACATAATGCAGGAATTGTTAATGATGCAGGAGCATATGTAAGACAACAGTACAACAGTTAGTGATAACACAGTTACACATGTAAGTCAGAGGCACACATAATACTGAAGTTTTCATATATCTTCACTGATGGAAAATAGGAAGCCAGAATCAGAATTATGCACCAGAGATTTATTGATAGAATGCAAAAACAATAAAAAAGATACTGCATAAAAATCTTGTGGATTAACTTCATTATTCAGACTAGATATATGTGTGTGTGTGTGTGTGTGTGTGCGTGTGTGTGCGTATGTGTATGGGCATGTGTGTGTGTGTATACAGATATATTGCATGTTTTCATTTTTCTATTCACTTCCATTAAAGTCATGGTTAGGATTCAATATCAAATAAATGTTGAAAAGGGAAAAGAGTTACATAAATCTAAATAATGTCCAATAATCAAGGTCCAGTAACCTTGATGAATTGTTTAGTGTATGAAAACATTTGTTACCTAGCACGTAAGGTATCCCGTACTGGGATAGGCTGAGCCGAGGTGCTACACACTGGGAAAGACCAAAACAGTACCCAGAACTGGGCTTGGCCAAAATGGGGTATTCCGTACTGGGATTGGACCACTAGGTAGCTAATGCTTGATTGATGTGGTCTTTGTGTATTAGATTTTTTTTATTTTTTTTATTTCTTTCCTTCTTTTTTTTTCTTTTATTATTATTATTATTTTTTTTTTTTTTTGTATTATTGTACACTTATTAACATACATTATCTTTACACATACTTGTGTTATGGGGAACCTCGCTTCATCAAAAATGCAACACATATCTGTAATTGAAGATTTTCACCTCCTATTATACCCTCTCACCCCCTCACCAGGCATGTGACAAGGGACGAGGAGCAATCCTGCTGGCTGTGGCAAGAGGCAAAGTGTCGGAAGGGATCGATTTTGACCACCACTACGGCCGCTGTGTCATCATGATGGGAATTCCGTTTATGTACACCCAGAGCAGGATTCTGAAGGCCAGATTAGAATACCTGCGTGACCAGTTTAATGTGGGTGTTTTGGGTTTTTACCAGCTGGGATTATGAAAGTTGTTGTATTGTTAGCTATCATTATTATTACTATTGATATTATTGAAATTGTTAGTGTTATTATTGTTTATATCATGATTGTGAATATTCTTAATGTAGGTTGTTGTTATTATTATTATTATTATTATTATTATTATTATTATTGTTATTATTAATCATCACCATATTGTCATTATTTTCATAGTATTGATAATAGTATTAGTATTAGTCTTTGTATTACTACTAGTACAGTATTAATGGTACTATTGTAGACTTTATCATTGAAGAGAATTAAGCTGTATCATAATTTCATATTATTAGTGTATTTATCATTATTTTCACAATTATTTCAGTTATCAATTTTTATTATTAATATTATTATTATTATTATTATTATTATTGTCACAGATTCGTGAAAATGACTTCCTGACCTTCGATGCCATGCGTCATGCAGCTCAGTGTGTGGGTCGGGTCATGCGTGGAAAGACCGACTACGGAATCATGTTGTTTGCAGACAAGCGTTTCTCCAGGGCAGACAAGAAGAGCAAATTGCCTCGTTGGATTCAAGAGTATTTAGTTGACAGCAAGTGCAATTTGTCAACAGAGGAAGCTGTTCAGGTTTGTACTTTTGTATATATGTGGCTCTGTGGTATGCATGTGTGTGTGTGTGTGATTTTGTGTGTGTGTGCGTACGTATGTGCATATGTGCCTGTGTGCACACGTGCATGTGCATGTGCATGTGCATGTGCATGCGTGTGTGCGCGCTTGTGTATGATATTTTGTGTGTGTGTGTGTGATTTTGTGTGTGTGTATGATTTTGTGTGTGTGCATGATTTTGTGTGTGTGCATGATTTTGTGTGTGTGCATGATTTTGTGTGTGTGTGTATGATTGTGTATATGATTTTGTATGTGTGTATGATTTTGTGTGTGTATGATTCTGTGTGTGCGTGCATGCGTGCGTGTGTGTGCATGTGTGTGTGTGTGTGTGTGTGTGTGTGTGTGTGTGTGTGTGTGTGTGTGTGTGTGTGTGTGTGTGTGTGTGTGTGTGTGTGTGTGCGCGCATATACTTGGATTTATGTATGTATGTGCTTTAGTACTTGTGAATGTTTGTCCCTTTGAAAGTGGTTAATTTGAGGAGAACTGATTTCATGACTTTATTAGGTATACAGATGATAATTAATTTATCATTATTAGTTTTGTTATTATTATTATTATTATTATTATTATATATTATATATCATCATCATCATCATCATCATCATTATTATTATCATTGTTACATTACTTTTGTTATGTATTCTTCCTGAGGTTTTCTGTCATAAACCTTTTTTCCCTTCCCTCTGCCCGACTAGGTGACAAGACCATGGCTGCGTCAGATGGCCCAGCCCTTCACAAGAGACGACCAGCTGGGAGTGTCGCTGCTAACCCTCGAACAGCTGAACTCTGCCTCCAACATTGAGAAAGTACAAAAGAGAGCTCAGCAATCTTTTTAACAGGAGGAGGTCACGAAGGCTACTGTGTCTATTGTTCTGTTGCGGAATACTTATTTTCTGGAACAGCATTGGTGGGGCAGCGATGGGGGTGAGGGTAAGGGGGATAGAGGCAAGGGTGTTGGAACAGCCGGAGCCAGTGTTTGTAAGGGGGGAGGTAGGGAGCGAATGAAAGCAAGAGGAGGAGGAGGAGGAGGAGAGGGTGGGATGGAATAGTGTAGATGAGGGATTGTGCATATAATGCCATTATTTATCGCTTATATATTTTTTATCATGATTTGATCAAACTCTGTATATTTTTTTTTCTCTTTCTCTTCAATATTCCACATCTTTGCTGGAAATACCATAATTTATTTTTTGTATTATTGTTATTATTATTTTTTCTTTGTTCTTTTTCTTTGTTCATTCTATTTATACAAAGAAATGTGGCAGTACAAGCTGGAAAAAAATATCTATAGTATTTATGTGACTGATATCAAGTATCAGTTTGACTTTATTTTATTACATTTCACATCATTTGTAAGAAGAATTGCAGATCTGAATGTCACTTCCAGTTAAGAAAATTGCATCAGAAATGTTTGTGATCATGTAACACTCTCTCCCTCTCCCTCTCCCTCTCCCTCTCCCTCTCCCTCTCCCTGTTATGCACACTTTACTTTGTCAATTGCAGACATAGGGGACCTTCAGCAAGCATAAGTAGCAAAAAACCTGGTATTTGTATTTTTGTTGAAGGTACAGTACGTGTCAGTAGTTATTGTTAATTTTTGTGTATGTTTCTAGAATACTCATGGCATTGCTGAGTCATGCTTGAATTTGTTTTCCTTGGGATAGGACGAAGGAAAAACAATAACTTAAGAGCAGAATATAATATCAGTTTTAGTAAATTACATAGATACTTTAATACCACCATAGCCGTTCAGTGTTAGAGTTGGTTTTACTCAAAAAATTATACTCTAATAATTGTTTTTCTTTTCTTTCCCTTTTCTTGTATTTTCTTAAGGAAAATGGCAAATTTTTTTCTCTCTCTTTTCTGCCTTCATGTCCCATTCGGAAATGAACAAAAACCAGAAGAGTTTTTGTATAGAAATGAAGATATACTGTAAAGCCGGCTCAATAAAACTTATTTAAAACAAATAAAGTAAAACTAGGGAATGTAGTTTTTGCCTACAATCTCTCCTAATTTGTGGAAATCATAAATAAAAAAAAATGATTATGTAACATTCCTAGAAATATGTTGTACATATAAAATAAGATTTTTATCTATGTTGTAAACAAAGAAATTCATTGTATTAAAGTTGGTTTTCCATGGTGATTGGTTGTCTTAATTTTCCATGTTGATGTGTTAGAAAAAAATATTGAAATAAACATATGAGTTAATGGATTTAAGGTAACCCGTCTCATATTTTAGTATCTATCATATTAACTTTAATTTTTTGTGTGTGCTTATATGCATAACCGGAAAAAGTATGTTACGTCATGGATTTAATTTATTAGTGCTTGTAAGTGTACCTCAGTGAAAAAATTTAAGTATTTTTCAAATATTTAAAGATCACCACTGAAAGAGCTTCCCATTTGCTGTTTAATATTAATTAATGAAAAAATTCCTGCTTATATGATCCCCAGTCATAACAAATGAATGTAAAAACATGTTAAAATCATCTGATAGATATCCACAAAATCAAATATGAATAAATTCTCACATATGCTGTAACCATTTGTAATTTAAGAGGTATCCAATTATGTTTGGATAATGAAAAAAAATGATACTCATTAATTGTGTTGTATAACTAAGATGTTAGTGACTATAATGCCCACTTATGCATATCCCTTGATGTTTGTCGCTATTTCCCCCACCACAAGGATTAAACTGGATTTGGGTCAGTCGTGAATAGCTTCAGGGAGTCATGGTTTAGGGTATTCCCCTGTTTAGTTATTTACTAAACAGGCTTCTCATGGCCAAAAAACATATTGTATCCTTATTAGGGACATTGAGGTTTGCCCCTTTATCAACTAGCCGTACTGATTTCAACTTTTGGTCCGTGTGTGTGTGTGTGTGTGTGTGTGTGTGTGTGTGTGTGTGTGTGTGTGTGTGTGTGTGTGTGTGTGTGTGTGTGTGTGTGTGTGTGTGTGTGTGTGTGTGTGTGTGTGTGTGTGTGTGTGTGTGTGTGTGTGTGTGTGTGTGTGTGTGTGTGTGTGTGTGTGTGTGTGTGTGTGTGTGTGTGTGTGTGTGTGTGTGTGTGTGTGTGTGTGTGTGTGTGTGTGTGTGTGTGTGTGTGTGTGTGTGTGTGTGTGTGTGTGTGTAAAGAACAGTACAATATGCAGGAGGAAGGTGAAATGAAAGGATAATATGTTGTAGAAGACATAAGAAAGAAATGGAGTCAATTAAAAGAACCACGAGGCTGCATATGATATATGTATGTATAGTTGCAATCTTGCACGGTCCAGCTCCAATATTTCCTATATTTAATTAATACTGTCACTTAGGCTCAA
>NC_061843.1:12614460-12616960 GCF_019202785.1 Penaeus chinensis | reverse complement strand
TTTTTATTATTATTATTATCATTATTTCATGTTATTGTTACTGTTGTTTTATGGTTATCATTGTTATTATCATCATCATTATTATTATTATTATTATTATTATTATTATTATTATCATTATTATTATTGTTATTATTATTATCATTATTTTTATTATTATAATCATTATCATCATTATTACCATTATCATCAGAGAACGATCAGCGAAAAAGTGTCGGACAGACAAAGGGTTAATGACGGCAGTAATGATGATGATGATGATGATGTTAATTATAATAAAGATGACGATGAAAATGATAATGAAAGTAATGACGATCATGATGATGGTGTTTGTGTGTGTGCGTGTGCGTGTGTGTGTTTGTGTGTGTGTGTGTGTGTACGTGTGCGTACGTGTGTGTGGGTGCGCGCGCGCGCGTGTGTGTGTTTGTGTGTGTGTGTGTGTGTGTGTCTACGTGTGCGTGTGCGCGCGTGCGTGTGTACGTGTATGTGTGTGTGTGTGTGTGTGTGTGTGTGTGTGTGTGTGTGTGTGATTGAGTGTGTGTGTGTGTATCATCATCATTATTGTTATCTTTGTTAATCATTATTACTATTATTAGTTATTATTGTTAGCATTAGTAGTATTGTATTATTATCATCGTTATTATTATTATTATTGTTATTATTATTATTATGTTGATGATGACGATGATGAGGAGGATAATTAAAACAATGATAAGAATAACAATAATAATAATGAATGATGATGATGGTGATTTTGATGATGGTGATAATAATAATAATAATAACAATAATAATAATAATAATAATAATAATAATAATGATAATAATAATAATAATAATAACAATAATAATAATAATAATTCTCTCTCTCTCTTATTCCCTCTCTCCCTCTCTCTCTCTCTCTTCTTCTTCTCCGCCCCTCTCTCTCTCTCTCTCTCTCTCTCTCTCTCTCTCTCTCTCTCTCTATCTCTCTCTCTCTCTCTCTCTCTCTCTCTCTCTCTCTCTCTCTCTCTCGCTCTCTCTCTCTCTCTCCTTAAAGTCTACGGAAAAGCAGCCAGAAGTCAACTACTGACTCTCCTTCTCACGCTTTGAATTCCGTTTTTACCTCGCTTGCTGCCACCTCTCGGGCCCGGCGGGAGCGAGCTATCCAGCCTCCCCCTTTTTTATGATATTGATGATGATTATGATTATGATTAGGATGATAATAATGATAATAAAGATGATAATGATGATAATGATAATAATGATAATAATGATGATAATGATGATAATTATGAAAATAGTAATAATAATAATAAAATTATAATGATGATAATTATGAAAATAGTAATAATAATAATAATATTATAATGATGATAATGATGATAATATTTCTAAAATAATAATTTATCAATTTTTATTCCTTAGCAAGAGTGAGCTGGGATGAAATAATCCCTGATCGTGATAAACTTACGCAGAGAGAGTTGCAAAGCCCATCATTACACACTTCTCCTCCTCCTCCTCCTCCTCCTCCTCCTATCCCCTCTTCCTCCTTCTTCTTCTCCCCTTCCTTCCCCCTCCTCTTTCCACACCTCTTCCTCCTCCTCCACCTCTTCCCCCCTCCTCCTCCTCCTCCTCCTATTATTATTATTATTGTTATTATTATTATCATTATTATTACTATTATTCATTACTTTTATTGTGATTGTTATGATTATCATTGTTATTATTATTACTATCATCACCATCATCATTATCATCATTATTATCATCATTATCATTATTATTATTATTATTATTATTATTATTATTATTATTATTATTTTCTTCTTATTATTTTTTTTTTTTATTATTGTCATTATCATTATCATCATTATTATCATTATTTTTATTATTGTTATTTTCTTCTTCTTCTTCTTCTTCTTCTTCTTCTTATTATTATTATTATTATTATTATTATTATTATTATTACTATCATCGTCATCATCAAAAAGCATCATTATCATCATTCATTATTCATCATCATCACCATCATGATGATAATAATAATAACGATAATAATAATACAATACAACTGCTACTAATAATTATAACTAATAATAGTAATAATAATTAACAAAGATAACAATAATGATGAAGATAATGATGATAATGAATAACAACCACAACTAGTAATGATGATAAATTATAATAATAATAATAATAATAATAATAATAATAATAATAATAATAATAATAATGGTAGTGATAGAAATAATTATAAAAATGATAATAAGAATATATAATGATTATGATAACGATGATTAAATTATAATTATGATAATTGATAATAATAATAATGATGATAATTGATAATAATAATAATGATGATAATTGATGATAATAATAATGATTATGGTAGTAATGATAACAAAAGCAAAAGATGAGGATAACAATGAACACAGAACAGCCACGACACAAATGTTTCCAGGAAATTGAACGCGACAGTAAGAAAAGTACCATTTTCGGTTGAAGTATACAA
>NC_061843.1:12599460-12601960 GCF_019202785.1 Penaeus chinensis | reverse complement strand
TTTCATCATTATTAATATTGTTAATATTATTATCATCATCTTTATTATCACGATGTTATTATTGTTAGTAGGATTGTTATTATTATTTTTTGTTATCATCATTATCATAATCATTATTATTATTATTATCGTTATTATTATTATCATTATTATTATTATTACTTTTATTATTATTGTTGTTGTTGTTATTATCAATATTATTATTATTATTATTATTATTAATATTATTATTATAACGATTATTATTATTATTATTGCTATCATTATTATCATTATGACAGTTATTGATATTATTGTCATTATTATTATCATTACAATCATTACTATTATCATCATAACTATTGTTATTATAATTATTATTATCAATGTTATATATATATTATCATCATTAATATCATTATTGTGATCACAATTGTCATTACTTTTATTATAATTTTCATTATTATTGTTATTATGATTATTATTATTATTATTATCATTATCATTATTATTATTGTTATTATTGTTGTGGTGCTATTATTATCATTTCCATTGTTATTGATATTATTATAATTACTATCATTATTACTGTCATCATCATCGTCATCGTCATCGTTATCATTAATATTACATTATCATTATTATCATTATTATTATCATCATTGTAACAATATTAATAATAATAATAATAATAATAATGATAATAGTAATAATAATAATGATAATGATAATGATAATGATAATAATAATAATAATTATTAATCTTATTATCATTATTATTATTATTATTATTATTATCATCATTACTTTTATTATTATCATTGCTGTTGTTGCTGTTGTTTTTATCATTATCATCATTGTTAGTTTTAATGTTATTATTAATATTATTATTTTTTTATTATTATTATCACCCTGATTATTAGTTTATTCTTATAATCATTATCATTATTGTTATTATTATTATTGTTTTTATCATTGCTACTATTATTATTAATATAATTATTATCATCATTATTACAAACATTATTATCATCATTATTGCTAACATTATTATTATTATTGTTCTTAGTATTATATTATTATTATTATCATAATTATTATTAATATAATCAGTATTGTCATTATCATTATAATTATTATCATCACACACACACAGTCGGGCATCACTATCTTATCTTGGTGAGACTAAGCTCAACTTTATCAAATCCTTGTGTGTGCACACGCGCGCGCGGGCGATGCACATGTGAATGAATGCACACACATACTCACATGCCCCCTATAGGTAAATACCCCAGTGGGGGGGGGTCCGGGGAGGGGGTTAAGTAAGGTTGCTTGGTTATAACGTTTTGTGTATAAACGTGGCTTCACAGCTTGATAATGATGTGTATTCCGTAGATTTTAATGAAGGCGGGCATGTCTTCCCGTAGACTTTTTTTAAACCGGCCAATACAATCTATATCCAAGCCTGATTCTTGCAATCACATCACAATGTCTTGTTCTTGTTTTATATAAACCATAGATGGATGAATCTTGCCTAAACCGGTCATAGTGCTTTATGCTACAGCTTTCAGGGCGTTGAGAATTAATAATTTCAGTCAAGTCCTCTCTGAAGGAAGATTTAATGATGTATAAAATCCTAGAAAGAGGTATCCCAAGATCTATATCCACACTTTGTTTGTCACATGCTGACTTTGCTAGACGATCAGCATGATCCAACATGCGATGGAATCCACACAAAAAGTATATTATGGCCTCGTTCCTTTGAACGATACACGTTTATCCCGATGTCATTTGCAATATTTCCCGCACCTTTGTCTAGAGTGTTCAGAGCCTGGAGAGCACTCTGTGAATCGTAGAAAATGACCCCTGAGCCTTGATTCAATAGAAATTTGGTGGCCATGAGTATTCCTGCCAACTCAGTTTGCGTAGTGCTAGCCCAGTCATGAACCCTCCTACAATCCTAGTGCTGCAAAATATTGTTTTTGTATACAACAAAAGCGCATCTTGCTCTGCTCCCAGACTGCAAGGATCCGTCAGTGTAGCATTCATATGCACTGGACATTTCTAGATGCTCATAAATATTTGCAAGTGCATACTGCTTAAGTATAGCAGGGAGGACACTGTCTTTTTCGGGGGAAGTCGTATAGTATACACTTAGGTCCGACATTTTCCACGGTGGTACAGAACGTCCATGTAGGGTCTTAGTAATGGGTATGCTCACGTTACTTGTACCCATAGATTTGAGTATGAATCGGTGTTGTCATTCAAAGTTAGCTCTTCTATTCTGTGTTTTAGTTGTCTTTGTAACTCTGTACAATGGAGAGGTTCTCTATAGATTTGACACCAAATGTGGTATTTATGTATAATATTCTTTCATAAACAGAAGGCAAATGAAGTTCTGTTCTCATATTCACAATCCTTGTTGTTCTAGGGGCACCAAGAATGATCCTCATGGCTTCATTCAGTACACTTTCTAAACTAGTCAACTCTGATTCCTTGAACAATACTAGATGCAATTAAT
>NC_061843.1:12589460-12594460 GCF_019202785.1 Penaeus chinensis | reverse complement strand
TATTTTTTTTAGTGGGGAAAGGTACTGTAAGGAGAGCTATGAGAATTACCCCGGTCGTTTCCTCTAAAGGTTTGTTCGTATGTTTTAGTGCATTTTGTACTTGGCTGTGGTGTCATCAGGTTTTGTTGGCATTGCCTCTGTCTCTGTCTCTGTCTCTGTCTCTGTCTCTCTGTCTCTCTGTCTCTGTCTCTGTCTCTGTCTCTGTCTCTGTCTCTGCCTCTGTCTCTGTCTCTGTCTCTGTCTCTGTCTCTGTCTCTGTCTCTGTCTCTGTCTCTGTCTCTGTCTCTGTCTCTGTCTCTGTCTCTCTCTCTCTCTCTCTCTCTCTCTCTCTCTCTCTCTCTCTCTCTCTCTCTCTGTGTGTGTGTGTGTGTGTGTGTGTGTGTGTGTGTGTGTGTGTGTGTGTGTGTGTGTGTGTGTGTGTGTCCGTCTGTCTGTCTGTCTGTCTGTCTGTCTGTCTCTGTGTCTCTGTCTCTGTATCTCTGTGTCTCTGTCTCCCTCTGTCTCCCTCTGTCTCTGTCTCTGTCTCTGTCTCTGTGTCTCTGTGTCTCTGTCTTTGTCTCTGTCTCTGTCTCTGTCTCTGTCTCTGTCTCTGTGTCTCTGTGTCTCTGTCTCTGTGTCTCTGTGTCCCTGTGTCCCTGTGTCCCTGTGTCTCTGTGTCTCTGTGTCTCTGTGTCTCTGTGTCTCTGTGTCTCTGTGTCTCTCTCTCTCTCTCTCTCTCTCTCTCTCTCTCTCTCTCTCTCTCTCTCTCTCTCTCTCTCTCTCTCTCTCTCTCTCTCTCTCTCTCTCTCTCTCTCTCTCTCTCTCTCTCTCTCTCTCTCTCTCTCTCTCTCAAAGCAAATTCCTCATCTCAGAGCCTGTTCCATTCGCGTTCGGTCTCCGTGTGAGAGTGAGCGTAAACAGCATAGCACTCGGTATCGAACCAGTTGAGACAGGCTTAGAAGGCTTCCTTTATTCAGCGTTTATCCGTTACATTTTTATATTTATTTATTAGTTTATTTCATTTATTATTATTATTATTATTTTTTTTTTTTTTTTTTTTTTTTAAGGAAAGACGATGTGCATGTACATGTATAGTTGCGGAATTATATTTCAGTACACTTGCTGGGTCCCATTTTTGTGCATCTGGCAAACTCTTCCATGTAAACATAACATAATTAGTAATTTTATGAACGAGGCGAAAACCCAATGTTGTTTGTAACAAAGAGTGATTAGTAGAATATAATGACCAATAAGTGTATTTGTGTAACTGTTTTTGGAAACTACGTAAGCCATTTGATCTTTCTTTTTCTTCAAACAAATGATAACAAAACATGTATTAGTTATCGTTGACTTTTTATTATTATTATTATTATTATTATTATTATTATTATTATTATTATTATTATTAATGCGATTTCTTGGAATTATTTGTTTATCGGGAAATGGCAATACACTCTTTTTAATTAAACTTCATATTCTTGAAACATGAAATCGATTTATTATTTAAACATATATGTATGGCAGCTAAAAAAAAAAAAAAATAATAAATAAAAAAAAATGTAAATGCTTCTCATGGGCCGTGGCTACAGCATCTAATTGCGGCTAATAGAACTAATGAAATGACTCGTTTTTTCTTTCTTTTCGTCACAAAACATTTAGTAAATAAACAGAAAACACGCAACGTCATTATTATTCTTTATAGAACATTATCTGAACGCTACAATGAATATATAGATGCTTTATCATTTGATGTGTGCGCTCGTGTACACGTCAATGGAAATACGAAGTCAATAATTGGTGATGGCTTAAAAAAATATGTAAAATTCGTGTCGGTTAATCTGCATGCCCTTTCTAATAATAGTTTTCGTGATTATTATTCATTAAGTCGTGGCGTTTCTCTGGGAATCATATCCACATTCGAACAGGCGAGTGAGAAAATGCACGTTTGCTTGTTTCAGCTCGAGCAACTCCTAGCTGGGTGGTTCCATAGAGGGTAAATATCTAGTCTGAGAACTTACACCCAATACATTCGCTGTGTGATATCAGGTATCTTGAAAAAAAAAAATATATATTTTTCCTTAAGAAGAAATGGGCAGGTCTTCTCAAGGGAGCGTCCTATATTTACTGCGTAAAAAAATAATAATGCGATCTACTGCTTTGATTAATCTATGTACTGTGTAATGAACAATGACATGGCAACACTGTTATTGTTTTAGACAGAAGCCAGTCGCACTGTCACCATGGTATGAGACGGATCTACGTCAGCCCAGACCCTTGTGTATTTAATCTCTCCTGTCAATATATCATCAAAGGATTTACGCGAGTTTATCTATCCACATCTGATAGACATTCTGTGGACATCCCACACCCACATGGCGCAGTGAGTTTCTGTGAAAAGACAGTGAAGAGAGGAACCGGCAGTGTGACCCAGCGATGCAGCAGCCTCGTGTTCAGTGACTACCCTCAATTTGTGAAGTGTCTGATTGACTTGTGTGGTGTTAGTGAAGTGCAGTGATCTCTTATGGTGTATTGTGAGTAGGGAATACAGCTGTCATTTAATTCCCCCGCATTTTTGGTCATTTTGGCCAGAGCTACGCTCTGCACCACCACGCATTCTGTCTGCAGCTTCACTGGCGTTCTAGCCGCACCACACAGCCAGAGACGAAGCTCCGCCCCTTCGTGACGTCGAGCCCCAGGATTGGCCGGCCGTGCCCGACAGCTCTGACGCCGCGGCGTCCGTCTGCGAGGCGCCCCGAGTAAACAACCAAACACATAGAATATAATTCATATAAGCCAAAATGCCTAAGAAGACGAAAGCAGCGGCTACACAACAGAAAGTCACGCCGTCTCCTTCATCGACGTCGCCACCAGAAGCACAGCTAGCTAATATATCCATGGATATACTATCGCAAATGATGGAAATATGGCGGCAAGAGGCGGAAGAGAGGAAACAGGCGGAAAAACAACGTCGGCAAGAGGACGAGGAACGACGACGAGAGGAAAAACAACGTCGACAGGAGGACGAGGAACGACGACGAGAGGAAGATCGCCGACAACAAGAGGAAGACAGGCGAAGACAGGAGGAAGACAAACGTAGAAGAGAGGACGACGAGCAGAAAAGAAAGGCTGAGGAACAACGATTCTTACAGCTGTTTGCTACCCTCACCACGTCTCCTACTCCCCCGCAGACTGTAGGACCACAGCCTGCAGTCGCCACGGACTTTCCGACTTCGGCGCCTTCGTCAGGTACTCCAGCACTGAAGGCTTCAGTCCAACCTCCCCCACCCCTCGCCCAAGACGTTACTTTGCGGTCGTACAAAGAGTGGAGACAACGGTGGGATGACTATGCCGTCATGATTGACCTGCATAACCTGCCTCAGCATAAGCAATTGATACACTAACGTGCGTGCTTATCTGCTGACATGAGAGGAACACTGGAACACAGTTTAGGCTTGTCTCCAGCTTCAGATTTGCCTCTGGTGGATGTCCTGCGAATCCAGGACTTCGTTCGCGACCAAAAGAATGAGGCTTTACGACGTCTCACATTTTCCCAATGCAGGCAGGCCCACAATGAGAAATTTACAGATTTTTATGTACGCCTAAAGCAAGCTGCAGATGATGTGGACCTGTGTAAATGACATAGCAATGCTTGTATCGAGACCCAAATCAAGCATGCCATCTTAATAGGTGTTCAAGATGAAGAGACCAAACAACGCCTGTTAGAGATGATGTCCGACGCCACCCTTGAGGACGTAATAACTGTGTGTAGGTCTCGTGAGGCTGCCGAGTCCACCACCCAAGAACTACGCCCATTGCAACCAGCTACACGTGCAGTGTCTGTTTATAAGAAGAAAAAGCGGCGAGCTGCTAGGGGTAACGGTGAAGAACCCCACCGAAAAGCCACCAATCGCACTCCCAAGTCTCCACAACCACAGCCAAAAGAACTTTGTGACCAATGTGGATACAGGTCACATGTCAAGAAGAAGTGTCCTGCTTCTACTAGCACCTGCCGTACCTGTGGCAAAGTAGGTCACTTTGCCAGCCGTTGTAGGTCATCAACAAAGAAAAAGATGCCACCCCCACAAGGGAATGTTCTCTCAGTTTCCCAAGCTTCACATAGCATAGCCAAAGTCTTCGCTGTTGAAACTTAATCCTGTGTAGGCCCGGCATCTCCAACAATTAGACTGTTAGTGCAGTCAGGAGACTCTTCAGCATATGTAGACTGCATACCCGACACATTATCTGATACAACTGTGATGGATGTTACCCTTCTCAAGTCTCTAGGATTAACAACAGACAATCTGGAATCTACAGACTTCGGACTGCATAATCCTGATGGATCGCAAATGAACTGCACTGTCCTTGGATCATTATATGCTAGCATGACGTATGGTACAGTCACCATACAGGGTTGGATAAATGTGTTGAGTTCGTTACCACGACCTTTGCTGTCTTGGAGCCACACACAACAGTTACAAATTATCCCGAAAGACTACCCACGACAGATCCTAGACAGACGGCATGGCAAACGCTTTACCAGTAGAAACCTGCAAACAGTTCAGCTTGCAGAGGTAGCAAGAAATGTTTCAACCTCCAGAGTTATGCCTGATCACCATTCAGTGCCACCCCAGGAGGCCACATGCCACCAGCCACCCCCATCTCTACCATCACAACAGATCCCTTTACATCCACCAAGATCTCCTCCACTCTCTGCATCCCCTGATGAGGCGAAGAAGTTTTTCCTCCGAGAATTTTCAGACGTTCTCATGACGAAGGAAGATTTCCGACAGGGTACGAAGCTCAAAGAGATGTGTGGACCCCCTATGAGGATCTTCGTAAAGGAAAATGCCAAACCATTTGCTCTGCACACGCCGCAAGTCATTCCCCTTGCCTGGCGGGATGACATTAAGAGAGTGTTGGACTCCATGGTGGCTCAGGGTATCATTACTCCTGCAGGTGATGAACCATCACAATGGTGTCACCCCTTAGTGGCTGTAACTAAGCCTAATGGAGGTGTCAGG
>NC_061843.1:12581960-12584460 GCF_019202785.1 Penaeus chinensis | reverse complement strand
GGAATATCAGAATACACTAACAAGATTGTCCGAGTGGGAAGCAGAACCAATAGTACAACTATAGCTAGATTCCAGATCAAACATATAGTAAGATCGTTACGAATAACACGTGTAACCCGAGAGCACGGAGTAAAAGAAATAAAACAAGAGATAGAACACGTAGAGAAAAAGATTAAAAAACTTCAAGTGAGAGCAGAGTGCCTTGAGTGCCCACCAGGAATCTTAAGACTGAATGAATTTGTGACAGTTATTCCAAAGATTTTCATGTTGCAGCTACGTGAAGCACCTCTGTCACTTTGGCTGTTAGATCAGCGCCTACTGGGAGAAGCCAAAATGAACGTGAAAAGGCAGAACAAAGTCTTCAAACCAGCTTGTAATGTGCCTTCAGACCTCCAGTTTGAAGTAACTTTCGAGTCTCTAGAGAAACAGAGGAAAGAGTTCGAAAGCAACAAGAATGTATTGGCACAGATGGGCATCCACTTTCTTCTACGTCAGATGGAAGCCTTGCAAATAGGTCTCCAGATCCACGAAGACCCAGACAAGATTGTCGAATTGGAGAAAACATGTGACAACGTCTGGAGACTGGGAATCGTAAGACGTTGGCAACTGTACAAGCACTGGGTAAGGAAAGTTCGCTGCCAGGTGTTGGACGAGTCATCTTCCGCAGTAGACTCTCACAGGAAATTGAGTGAAGATTTGCAAAAATGTAAAAATGAGTTGTCATTATATGCCATGAAACAAGCATCTGTTGTAGGTATGACAACTACTGCAGCTGCCAGAAATGCACAAGTTCTGAAAGATCTTGCTCCCTCTATAGGTAAGGTGTATGTCACACTATTAGTAAATATGACTATAAATACATTTGTAACCATTGAAGTTAATAACAACAGAATAAGTTAAAACAAATTAAACTTACGAAAAAAGTATATTTTCAGTGATTATTGAAGAAGCAGCAGAGGTCTTGGAATCACATGTTGTAACTTCTCTCACGACACAGTGCAAGCATGTTATCCAGATAGGTAATTATTCATTTTTTTTTTTTCTTTTAATTTAGGACTCGCATGATTATACATACACATGATAAATAATAATAATAAAAAATCCGCAAACTAACTGAGGAGCACAAACACATTGCACAAAATTCGTACATGCAGGGTATATATGGAAATACAGTAATTGTGACGTCTATCTCTTTTCAGGCGACCACCAGCAGCTTCGACCAAGTGCGACAGTCCACGAATTGGCCACGAAATATGAACTTGAAATCTCCCTCTTTGAGAGAATGATTAGAAATGGATTGCCGTAAGTGTAACGTGGCAGAAGTGGGTGTATTTTATGAACAGTGAATAGTATTAACATCAACGTAAACCCCATTAGGTAAAGAACATCAGCGATAACACTACTACTACTTCTAATTCTACTTCTACTCCTACTCCTACTCCTACTCCTACTACTAATAATAATGATGATAATAATATTGATAAGACCGTTGCATCATCAGCTTCGCGACCCTGGAATTCCAACACCGGATGAGACCAAGCATTTCAACGCTGCTTGTGCCGTCCATTTACCCGGCACTGAAAGACAGTCCTTCCGTAAGGGACTTCCCTCACATCAGGGGGCTTCAGAAGGACGTGTTTTTCTTCTCTCATACGTATCCGGAAGAAAAGGTAATTTTTTTTAAGCTCTCTATATTGTTTATCTGTATATCTGTGGTTCGTTTGCTAGCTCACGCAACTCATTTTTTTTTACATTATTTATTTATGATTTTTTAAACTTTGAATAATCACTCACATACTCACTCACTCACTCACTCACTCACTCACTCACTCACTCATTAATTCATTAATTAATTCACTCACTCACTCACTCACTCATTAATTCATTAATTAATTCACTCACTCACTCACTCACTTACTCACGCACTCACTCACTCACTCACTCACTCACTCACTCACTTACGTACGCATTCACTCACTCACTCACTCACTCACTCACTCACTCACTCACTCACTCACTCACTCACTCACTCACGCAATACAAGTACGAAGAATCCATTTTTCCCTTAAACTGTATGGATCCCTTTTTACACAGAAAGCTGGCGATGACTTAACCCACGAAAACGTACGTGAGGCTCAGTTCCTCATGGGGCTCTGCCGTCACCTCATGTTGCAGGGTTACACGCCGGATGAGGTGACCATCCTCGCCGCCTACTCTGGACAATTCTTTCTTCTTCGAAAAGTGAGCCTTGAAGTTTCGAAATTGTGAAAACTCAGTTTTTTGGGAGACTATCTCTTTCACTTTCTCTTCATCTTTGCAAGGGCGCGGCCTTGCCCGCTCTCGGCGTCCCGAACGTCGACGGCTGTACAGTGTACAGTAGGGTGTTTCAATAAATCCGACTGTACAGCTGAAGATGAAGTGGCCCCGCCGGAAGCATTCTCAATTGGACGCAAGGAGGAATTGGTTAATGTTGTGTACCATAGGTTAGAATGGCATGTCA
>NC_061843.1:12551960-12554460 GCF_019202785.1 Penaeus chinensis | reverse complement strand
CATGAAAGAACGGAACAGATGAACACACACCAACAGACGGTGAATTTGAAACGTGAGAAGAAACATTGATGGAAATTCTTTATTTAGAAGGTGATGCAGCACTGAGATGGACATTAATGATTCATTCGGCTGACTTTGGGTCGAATTATTGTATTCGTGTTTCGTTTATTATCGGCCTGAGTCATGTCTTTGATAGTCCTCCCTATCGTTTTCATTCCCTGTATTGTTATTACTGTTGTGATTATTACTATTATTATCATTATTATTATTATTATTATTATTATTATTATTATCAAACATTATTATCACTATAACTAATCATCACCATCATTAGACATTATCAGTATCATTATCATAACTGCCACCGCTCCCTCGGTCCTCACCTTCCGTGACCAGCGAGTCGTCCTCCTCCAAGGGAAACGACCCCGGGATGACGATCAGGGACCTGCTCCTCTCCTCGACGTCGACCCGGCTCTCGGTGTCGTCCGTGATGACCAGGCGAGGCAGCCACAGTGGAGTCATGTCCTTGACCAGGTTCCTGTAGGTGTCGCCGCGCAGGTTGTGGTAGGAGAGCCTCAGGTCCTCCCAGCGGATGAGGACGCAGATGTCGAAGGCGATCTCCTGCTGTAGGACGTCCATGTTCCTGATGTTGGTCACGTTGATGTTGAGGGAGATGTTGGCCCGCTTGTCCTGGCCCTTGGGCGGGGGCAGGCGGGTCTTACTGTAGTCGTCCGGGTACACGATCAGCCGGCAGCCCTCCTCGTCGCTCTTGTCGCTGCAGTCGTTGCGTTGGTCACAGCGCTGGGCCTTCTCGTAGCAGGCGCCGTCGTCGCAGGTGAACTTGTCCTTGTCGCAGGCCGTCAGCAGGATGTCCGTCGGGCCGTCGGGGCACAAGTCGCCCGAGACGTCCCAGGTGTGTCTCCCAAGGGGATATTCGTCCAGGCGGGTGCTCATCGTGGCGCGCAGGTGTGGGTTCACGCGGCTCGTCATAACCCACGTGGCGTTGTTCCAGAACACTTTGCTGTAGAATGCCCCGTGGAACACCGGCTTCGTGTTCTCCGCACCGTGCATGAAGAACTCTCGGTCGAAGAGGGAGTCGTTGCAAAGGCCCTTCATGCGGAACTTCTGGCCCGAAGCCTTTTCGCAGGCCGTGCACGCCTTCGACCGGAAGCAAGTGATGGACTTCCAGACGCCAGAGGTCGAGGAGGCGCTCTGGCCGAGGCACTGGGTGCTCTCACTGATCCTCGAGTACCTCCTGTCCCCGAAAATGAAATTGACTTCTTCGCCGGTCTTCCTGCTCAGCCAGCGCTTTCCCTCGAGGTCCGCCTGAGCACCCAGCCACAAGTTGACGCCGTGCGCGGACACACACTGGGACTCCAACGAGACAGCCTTTTCGTGCAAGTTTGTGTTCTCCAGGGCGTTCTCTGGCAGGGCCATCGCCAGCCCGAGCTTCATGCAGAGGTGCAGCGAACCTTCGTAGGTTCGTCTTTCAGGGAGGAGGATGAAGTCCCGAGACTCTTGCTGGCAGAAGACGGACTTGGGCAGCGAGAAAAGTTCTGTGTCGCCGACGGTTTCCCAGTCGTTCTCGAAGTCGTCGAAAGTCCCCACCACGCCGCCCTGCGCGCTCCTCGAGTCGATGCACAAGACGAAGGCTACCATGGCGTCTCTCGGGAGGAGTCTCGAGTACATCGCGAAGTCGGCCACTCTGCCAGAGACGGACTGCTCAACTGAAAACATTCCCTCGGGACTGTCCTGCTCCTGGCCCAGGATCAGGACTCCTCCACCGGGAAGGAAGCTTCCCCCGGTGCGGTCGGGAGCCGTCTCGATCGGCCCCGTCGAGTTGAAATTCCTCGTGACGAAGTCGTACGTCTCTTGCTGGAAGTTGACGCCCAAGCAGAAGCTGTGCCAAGAGTACAGAGTGACGTTGGCTTGCAGGTGGAGCGTGAGGTCATCCAGGAACGCCCTGAGGACGATCTTTTGCTGGTACCAATCGAAATCTGGAACAAAGAGCGACCAAAAGGACAACGATAAATGGCATGACCTTTTCATATGATTGGATTGAGAAATCTCCACCAGAAAATCTACATATCTGAAGACAATCGTCAGCTAATCGTGTAGATCCTATCTCAAGGAATCTACAGCTAAGATACTGTATCCTTTAACTTTAACATTTGAATTCGAATATCTTATCTTGAGAGATTCATAACAGAAACTAATTTTAAAAAATCTGAAGATTACTACATGCACATTTAATTTTATTTCTGATTCCTCTTCCCTCCTTCCTCCTCCTCCTCCTCCTCCTCCTCTTCCGCCTCCACCTTTTTTGCTTCTTCCTCCTCCTCTTCCTCCTCCACTTTTTTTCTTCCTCATCTTCCTCCTCCTCGTGTTACTTTTCCTATTCCTTCTCCTCTTCCTCATCTTCCTCCTCCTCGTGTTACTTTTCCTATTCCTTCTCCTCTTCCTCCTCCTCCTCTTCCTCCTCCTCCTCCTTCTCCTCCTC
>NC_061843.1:12529460-12536960 GCF_019202785.1 Penaeus chinensis | reverse complement strand
TTTCTCCATTCCTTGAATTGGCAGGAAAATGTGTTTTTCTTTTTAATACAATTGATATTAATATTGTTATTGTTATTGATGCTCTGATTATTATATTGTCATTAAAATCTTGGTAACATTTAAGACAAATACATAATACAAAAGACCCTTTCCAAAAGTCAAAGACTCCTTGGTGATTAAGCACTTATAGAGCCATCTATGTGTATAATACAATAAATAAACCTATACTACAATGGGCACTTTTACACGTTTAGGATAAAGCCTACTGAAATAATTAATAATTTATCACTCCATTCTTTATTAATCGAAACACTTAAAAAGAACCAAACATTGTAGAGAATTCGGTCAATCTGAGATAAATGTCACGTAATGGATAAATATTTATATAAACACATATATCTTGGTGCTTCTACAGAGTAGTTATTGCTGGCTGTGGAATGACCACAAACCTTGCTTCTTTTGATCACCAACCGTGTCAACAATCTAATCATCGTCACACTGCAAATGACTATTATATTAACACGAAATTGCATGATTGGGGAATGAAGTCTACTGCCATAGTAATCAATAGTGTATTTCACCTTCAAAATTGCGCCAATTGTCATTTTCTAGTGCTATTTAATTTGTATGTTTATGTATTATATATATATATACATATATAAATATATATATATATATATATATATATATATATATATATTTACATGTGTGTGTGTGCGTGTGTTTGTACATAATATATAAATATATATATATATATATATATATATATATATATATATACATATATATATATATATATATATATATATATACACACACATATATATCTATGTGTGTGTGTGTGTGTGTGGGTGTGTGTGTGTGTATGTATGTATGTATGCATATATGTATATATATGTATGTATGCATATATGTATATATATGTATGTATGCATATTTATATATATAATCATTATTATTACGGTTATCCTCTCAACTCTACTTTCCCTGTATCATTTATATACATAAAATGTATTAACATTTTCGTCAGTGCATTACAGATCCTAAAATTATTTTCCTGGAATATTACCTTTATACTTATAAAATTGATATATGATTAATTTGTATCTACTGTATCATATCTTTATAAGTTATATAGAAAGCTTTTTCTTATTTTATACAGTTGCGAGAATCATGGAGATGCTGTCATGAGCTAAAGTGAGAAATGAAATAATATGTCGATGATATGCCGAAGAAAGTCAAATTTGTGTGAAGTGTTCAGACTGATGAAGCTTTAGGAAACAGAATCAGATACTTGCGACTGCACCCATTCTTTCTACCCCTAATCTTGACGTGCCATTGTATGTGGATGCTAGCTAGTACTCTTGGGATTGGTCGAGTCTTAATGCAAGAGAAAGATGGTGTTGATTCCCCTGTTTGTTATTTTTTCAAAAGAACTAGAATACCATTGGGAAAGAATCATTGGCACTGATTTTGAATTTGAACCTTTTCGATGTTTAAGAGGGTTGAGTAGAGTAACCCAAGTGTATACAAAGCATAACCCCCTTGTATTTCTACACAAGGTGAGGAATGTAAACCAACGTTTGACTAGGTGGAGCCTTTTGTTACAGGATTATAACCTCATCACCAGACATGTAAATTGGAAAGAAAATGTAGCTGATATATTGCTCCGTCTACCAACGAGTCATGTGCCCTCCCCTGCGGCTGACTCTTGTGGGAAGGGGGATGTCACGGTTTTCCTCTCAAAATTTTCATGTATAAATTGTATTAATATTTTCGTTAATGTATTACGGAATCTAAAATTCTTTTCCCGGGACGATATTTTTTTTACATATAAAATTGATTATAAAAATTTCGTTAGGACGTTACGGAATCTAAAATTCTTTTCCTGGGCGGGTTTTTTTTTTTTTTTTTTTATAAAACTGATATATAATTAATTTTATAACTGCTATGTCGTAGCTTTACGATTTTATTATTTGCACTTTGTAGAAAGATTTTTATTTTTGTACTGTTGAGAATCATGGAGATGCTGTTATGAACTGAAGTGAAATATGAAATAATATGTCGATAATTTAGTAAAAGTATTGGAATGATTTGCTGTCTTTGATCCGAGATGAACATGAACATGAGTAGGCTATAAGTTTTATTGAATTTGATTATAGTTTAAAATGTTCTTTCAGGCCATGCTTTTTTTTAATAACCATTGTTTGAATACCATGGCTGTATTCTTATATTTTAGTAGTGTTTGAATATCCATGTTGGATATTCATTATAAAGTGTTACCAATTTACATTTGTGCTTTGAATCAGGTTTATCAACTTAATATTTATTTTTCATCATTTATTTTCCTATGATTTGAATATATTTGATATAAATGTAAATATATTCTTTATGTTAACCCAACTTTGAGTAGATAAATGTCATTGGATATTGTAGATACCTGTCAGCTATCAGAAATTGGCCAGAGGAGTGTGGTCTAATACGAGATCTCGCTGTTATCAGAACCTATTATTTCAGACTGCATTCTCATATAATGAGTCTATGGCCTGATTTGCATATCCTCCATGAGCTCTAGGTGTGGATGCAAGGCACTTAAAGGTGTAAAATATATGCATGTGTGTGTATGTATATGTATGTAAGTATATGTATATGTATATATATATGCATATGAATATATATATGTATATATGCATATGTATATATATGCATACATGCATTTTTATATATACATATATGAGGGTTTTAATTTTTTTAGTAACTTCGGTGTATATTTTCTACTGACGCTTAAAAATGATAGCAGTATAATCACCTAACCTGACAAAGGTTGTGCAGTCGTCTTAAACAAATGCGACTATCAATACAAACTGCATATTATTCTCATTGACCACACATAGTTTAAAAGTCATTACTGAAGTTTATACGCACTTATACTGAGAAGACACAATAAAACGACAACTTCCTACCATCAAACCATTTATCAACGAAAACACCTACAACTTCTTGTCAACTTCCGGTTCCGACATGAGTACTCTGCGGTCTTCCTTACGTGCGCAAGCAAAATATTCCACTAAGATTCATTTTCTATTGGCATTTTCAACTATAACACTGCAGAAAAAAAAAAATCTCAACATTTTTCCTTCAACTAGCAATCAGTATACTATAGAAAATTCCACATATTTTGCAAATGAAATTCTTCATGAAACCACAGATATTATAGTTAACAATTTAGAAACTTCACAGCTTAACAAAACTGGTTTACCAAAAGACAGTTTCAAAAAGTTACTGGATCTTGCCGTCCATTACTCAGTATACGTTTCATGGTGAAATTACTTTTCTAAAAAAAAAAAAAAAAAAAAAAAGATTGTTTGCAACAAATAGGTAACCGTTACATATATTTGGTAAAAAAAAAAAAAAAGTCCCTGTGTACTATGTAAAACTATCCATCGATCTATCTATACGTGTATATGTATATAAATAATTAAATATATACAGTATGTATATATTTATATATATATTTAAATATATATGTATATATTTATATATATATAAAAGTATACGTATATATACGTAGTTATACGTATGTATGTATAGTATATATACATAAACACACACACATATATGTGTGTGTGTGTGTGTGTGTGTGTGTGTGTGTGTGTGTAAATTGTTTGCATATATATGTATGTATAAGTATGTATGTATGTATGCATGAATGTGTGTGTATATATATATATATATATATATATATATATATATATATATACACACACAAACACAAATACACACCCACACACATACACACACACACACACACACACACACACACACACACACACACACACACACACACACACACATGTATGTGTGTATATAAATGTTCGTGTGTGTGTAAATATATATATGTTTACACACACACACACACACACACACACACACACACACACACACACACACACACACACACACACATCATGCACAGTCAGCTTAGACACCTAAACTCAAGGTCGGTCCGCCTGTCTCTGGCCCAGAGGCTCAAAAACATAGCTCTTAACTCCAGGGAAGTTCCCTCCGTCGTCAAGCACACGCGAGATTCCTCTGCCTCCTCAGCCCGGCGGCACCGAACGGCCTCACAACGTACCCCTGGGAGAGGACGTGGCACAGCTGCTCCCTCACGAGCACGAGGAGGGCCAGGCCGAGCATGCAGCCCAGGAGCATGAACGCCGTGATCACCTGCTGGGGTCCCATGGGCTGGAACTCTAGGGTGCTGTCGCAGGAGTGCGAGCGCGGCCGCCAGTGCTTCAAGGATCGCCGGTAGATGCCGGCGTGGACGAGGTTCCGGAGGCTGTTGGCGAGGGTGTTTCTCACTACGTGTTATCAACGTTTTTATCTTCATCATCATGACTACGATAACGATGATGATATTAACATATATCATTATCACAGTGATTTCGTTTCGCTATTATGTTATTATAAAAGCATTTGTTTTTCGTATGTAACAGATGAAAAGAAAAAAGAAATAACTGATACAGATATGGTTTACGGTATACGGTAAGCACACACACACACACACACACACACACACACACACACACACATATATATCCCTCCCTACTGATATCTGAAGACGGGCAGCAGAGACGAGTTCTTGGGCATCGGCCACGAGGACTGCGACGAGAAGTAGAGCGAAGGCAGCATCTTGAGGTCACAACTCTGGTACTTGGACAGGTACTGGGGCCGGGAGAGCAGGAAGGCGTGGGAGCCCGAGGTCACCAAGCCGAAACTCTGGCTTACGGTGAGGTCTCGGAACCGGACCAAGTCTCGCCACACGGCCTGGATCGTCTCGTCCTTGGAATACTTTGAGGAGGAAGGGTGTCACTTTGGCTGAAATGTTTTTTTTAGGATATTCTGCTGTATATTCAGATATTTATCTGTATCGCTTTCGTACCTATCTATCTAATTACACACACACATATATATACATATATACAGTATATATATATATATATATATATATATATATATATATATATATATATATATATGCATACATATATATAGTATACATATATGTATATGTATATATATATATATATATATATGTATATATATTATGCACACACACACGCACATATACATATATATATACATATATATACACATTTATATACATAGTATACATACATATAGATGTATATTTGTATGTGTTACATATATATACACACATACACATGTATACATTTGGATGAAAGCATATGCATATGTGTATCTTCATATCTGTCCACATACCGTAAAGATACATACACACCTTGAGGTAATCCTCGAGGGCGCCCCCGGTCTCGAGGCCGAGCGTGTGCGTGCCCGCCTTGTACATCTCCGCGAGGTTCGTGAAAGGGGGCGTGGTCTTTTTCACGGTGAGCGAGGAAAACAGGAAGGAGCTGTAGTGGGCGTACAGCAGGATGGTCATGGCGTACAGCGAGGTGAACACCAGCCTTCCTGAGGTGCTCTTGAAGTCGATCACGTAGCCTGGTGTCGGAGAGGGGGGGGGGGGGGGGTCGTTAGGGTCGTGAAAGGAAGGAGGGTCGCTTTATTGGGATTGGCAGTTTTAAGGGGTCGGATTATGTCTAACAGCAAACGCAATGATGATAATAATGATAATTATCACTATTGCCATAACAATCATGATCATAATAATGATTATAATCATAATAACATAAATTCACTTCCTACACCCAACACAACGAGCACACACTCGCACCAAAAGACAAAAAGACGCCCACCCGAGTTGCAGAAGGACGCCACAGTCGTCAGCACCGCGTCACCGGGGGAAAAGGCCTCCTCGTAGGGCGACAGACAGCCCACCAGAGCCAGACAGGAGGCGGACAACAGCAGCGAAGCGACGGCCACCGCCCAGGCGTCAGCGGTGAACTCGCGCACGTAGTTAGTCCACATGTGGTCTAGGGAGGAAGGCCGTTTGATCACCAGGACGTAGCTGCGGCCAAGGGAAGGAGGAAGAGCTCTTGTAGCAGTCGTTGTAGCAAGAGAGGTAGCAAGGGTGACAGGGATGACAAAACGGCAGAATACTGGTGGTAGTAAAGGTAGTAAGCATGGTAGGGGGTGATGGGAATACTGGTGGTAGTGATGCGACGGTTGGTGACAGAAATCAGTTGTAATGGCAAGAAAAACAGGAATTCGTAACAATGTTAAGAATTTATTGTATAAAACTATTGCTTATAAAGTGAAGCGTGGTTGTGTGGTGTTCGACAGTCGGGACCATTTCTTGCTGGTTTAGAGTATTGTAAGAATACTAGTCGTGTAGATAAAGAGGGAAATGTAAGTAGTAATGTGGGTCAGGAGTGAATACGAAGCTTAGCGAAGAAGAAAAGTTGTCGAGACAAAAAGAGGCAGCAGAATTGTAGCGTTGCTAAAGGTACAGTAGTTAGGAATTCCCACAAGTCCCTCATATAATTTAGCTGCTACAGTCTCTAACCAGCACACAGAAATCGTGCTAATTCGTCCACTTACCTATAAAGCTATATATAGTTAATCCAATTCCTTACTTACAGACCTACATCCCTTTTGTCTTGCCATCTACATCGATATGCAACTGATCTCTCCTCTTGCCAGTCATCCACCCCCCATCGGCAATTTCCAACTACTCGTACTGCACCATCCTACACCCAGTTACCTATATAGCGATACCCAGTCGCCCTCGCCACATACCTGTACAGCGATATTCCAAAAGGAAAATCAACGACTTTTGACCTGTCGTAAGTGTGGTCTAACGCCGCCACAGCCACGTCCGCGTGCCCTCGCACCACCTCTCCTACTGCTCCTGTCCACACGCCGTCCCTTAAGGCTCCCCACTCGCCGTCCGGAGGCACTCTGCATACGCCCCTGTGGGAAGGACTTTGGTAGAACTTCACTGATTTGAGATTTTTTTCAGGCTGGAAAAATACAGTTGAGGGGCTTTGTATATGAGAGAGATAGATAGATAGATAGATAGAGAGAGAGAGAGAGAGAGAGAGAGAGAGAGAGAGAGAGAGAGAGAGAGAGAGAGAGAAAGATTCAGGTGGCACTTCCTTAACTTTTGTCGTAATAGAGTCTCTGGCCAGTTCATTATAGGAATCTCATTTACTTTAGGAAAACGAGCCTGCTAAAAAAAAATGAAGACCTCATCTGCTTGAAAGCTTCAGGAGGATATAAAAAAACATAATGCAGACTAATATTGGAACTTCAGGAAGAAACTCGATAGGACTCCACTTATTTCAGATCCCATTAGCTTTAAATTAACTAATTAAAGAAAAAGCTTCAGGTTTGATATTCATTATCTGCACGACAAGATAATTTTATACGGAATACACAGAAGGAACTCACGGAAGGACTTGGAAGGTATGCCTCATAAATTTTATTCCCGATTCCTTCGTGTTCTCCAGGAACTATGTGCACAAAAACTGTTGGATTACTCGTAACTGAGTAAGGAAATCGAGAACAGCAAAGGATTTT
>NC_061843.1:12521960-12524460 GCF_019202785.1 Penaeus chinensis | reverse complement strand
GGTATTAAGATTTGCTATGTGATGACCAGCCGTATCCGGTGCCCTGCAGGGAGCCAGGCTGGGGTGGTGTGCATTGAAGTCTCTCCTTATGATTACTTGGTCATGTGCTGCAGTAGCACAGACCTGCTCTGACCAGTTGGTAGGCATTGTCGAAGCCTTCGGGTTTAGAGGGAACTTTGAACTGAGGTAAACGCCTAGGGGGTCCAAACTCTTCCTCAGAGTCTGTCTCCGGCCTCGGTCGTTTCGGTCCGCCCTTTCGGCTTTAGGCTTTGGTCATGGGAGCAACAGCTGTTTTGACTTGTTCAGCTTGTGCTCTCACCTCAGTCAGGGAGGACGTCTGAGGAGAACTCAGAGACCTCCCAGAGGCACGAGAGTCCATCTGCTGGACAATTTCATGGACAGACATATTTTTGGCTGATAGGTTCTCTGTCACACCTGCTGCTAAAATAGACAAGACAGAGTCATCCTGTGCTTTGGATTTTCTCTTGCCACTAGAAGCCACGTATGGCTTCAAAGTGACTGCCATGGTCTGGGTCTTGCATGGTTCGTCATCGCTCATCTCTTTCTGTGGGGGGTTTTGAGTCCAACAAGGGGAAGCTGTATGTTAGAACGAATGTCTAACAATCTGCAGGGGTGATGAGAGGATATATGCAGCCAATAGCCATTGTAACGGCCCTCAAGGACCAGTGTGAGTGCCAACGGCGGCATGATTGCTTGACCCTAGCCTCCCAAAGGAGACCAGCCGATTGGCCTTCTAGAATAGAGGACCAAAGAGGCGTGTTGCTAGTCGCAGGACGTACTCATTCATGGCATCGCTCAATCTCCAGGACTCCCGTCTCCACAGCGCACAAGGCTGAACCCCTGGGGAGAGACTAGAGGAGAGGAACTACCTTTCGAGGCGGTTCCTGTGGCGGGACGGGAAAACGGTGTTCTGTCATGCAGGAGCTAATTAGACAGAACGAGGGTGAGGTGGCTAAGGGCCTCAGAAAGGGAGGGTCTCCTACCTGTCTATTCGTTCCTATGCGAAAAAAAACTAGAGTAGCAGTCACCAGATGGTCTGCCATACCAGTCTCTAGCAAATAGAATGGCAACTCTCTGCACACCGTAAGGCGGGCACACTAAGGCCCCCCAGACACACCCTCCCCTGTGGAAGGTAAAGGTCTGCCCACGTCCGAGCACGAGCCCGAAGATGGGGTCCAGTTCACCAGGAGGTGCGCAGAGAGTTATCCAAATGCCGAAAAATCCGTAGAGTAAAGGATTGGCTATAAGGCAAGAAGCAAATTGCAAGCAATTAGAATCGCGGCAGCAACGACGAGTGAGAGCGAAACAGCTAGGGTATCACGCAAGGGCCAAGGCCGAGTTTGCTGTGGGGGAAGTCCAATGCGTCTCTTTAAACCACCCATGCAAAAACCTTGAGACCGAAAGGTCCTGAGAGCCATTGGTATTTTCTGGCCGAACACCTTTTCCGGGCGGTTCATCTAATCCCTCTGAATCCACCACCCAAAGGCTGATTTGCCGCAGGGAGAGAGGAGAGGAACATCCTTTCAAGGTGGATCCTGTGGCAGGACTGCCCCTCTGTCTTACGAACGTGTCCTTTTATGCGGCGGTTCCTTCGAGGGCGGATGTTTACTCCCGTGCGAAATGAAAAATCCGGGCGGTATCTGCGTCCGCCCAAGGGCAGCTGTTGGATAGGGGTGTGAAATGTGCCATCCGGTTTTGCTAGGTATTGATGATATATATCTATATATATAGCTATATATATGCATATATATGTGTGTGTGTGTGTGTGTGTATGTCTGTGTATATATGTATATATATATGTAATACATATATGTTTGTGTATGACGTTCATGCATGTATTTTTGCCTTCACAACGCAAAGGGGCAGCGAGGGCACTACGTACGAGGTTGTCCAGCGGGAAGTAGATGCTGCTGACGAGGCTCTCGAAGTCCGGCCGGCACAGAAGCAGCCACGGCCGGAGGCGCAGCTCGTCCTCACGCAGCTGGAAGGGGGTTACACTTTTATTACTTGAGTGACAGTGATTCATACCTTGATATATCCTGTGTGTTGTGTGTGTCTGTGTGAGCGTGGGAGCGCCCTTTTTGTAAATTGGACCCTCACAACAGAGCAATACATGATATACACATATATGATTAATTCAGGCCACCATATAGATACGGGTGTGCTGAAATTGGCCATGAAAGATTGCCTGAATGTATATGTGCATATACATGTGAATCTACATGTAAATAAAGGCGCGTACCTTATTTCTTCAAAAAAAAAAAAAAAAATGGAAGCTTAATCCTACTTGCCACTTTTGTCACATTTACAGCATTAATCGTCGTAAAAGTGCAAAGTTTTCCCCAAGGCTCTTGGGAATGGCCTCTGAAAGGCTAACCACATCAGTATAATATCCTGGACAATAATGATAAACTGAAACAAAGAGACTTTGACCGCTAGTCGGCGTTAATAGAGAAATGAGAACGACCCACCTTCCCGA